>NW_006774279.1:9512-57670 GCF_000442215.2 Lipotes vexillifer | reverse complement strand
TGCTGAACCTGCTTGAGAGAGAAGCAATACACACAAATGTCTAAGGTCACGCCGCTGGTTTACGACCTCTTGGCTGAGGAAAGAGAAAGCACACGCAGCCAAGGACCTAGCAGTTACTCTTCTTAGAAATATCAATACTTGGTGGTCATACACTACTGTCCAGTGGCTCCCATTCATTCCGCTGTCTGTACACACAGACTTCTTAATCCCATTTGATACTGGAGGCAATAGTAATAAAACTGCAGTATGAAAGACCAACCCCTCACCCCTGTTCTTGACCCACCCCTTTATCCACCCGCAGCCTTAAAGTGGAAAAAAAAAAAGAAAAGAAGCAGTTTATTTGGAGTTGGAATCCCAGGTTACAGAATGGAGAAAAGAATGATTTTGAAAAGTATGATTTGCAAGGCAACCTACAGACTCCTCTGCCCTGGACCATAAAATCATACATGAAGGGAAAGGAAGTTTGCCTGGCGTTGAAGGAACCAAAAAGTGACTGATTATTGCATGGCTGGGATTTGTGCTAATGGATCATTTTGAGAAAATGAGACCTAGTATGTGTGACATGAGCTCTGTTCCACCCACAGAGGCTAACAGTTGAGGGGAGGGCTGGATACAGAACCAGAGAGTGAAACAGCTGAGATGCTTGGAAAAACTATGGTTTAAAAAAAACAAAAAAAAAAAAAAAAAAAAAAAAAAAGGAAGCCGTTGAACCAGAACAACTTAAAGCAGCCTACCCGTCGACTCCAGGCAATGCTGTGGGGAGAAGCCAGGGAACCTGAGACAGGGTACAGGTAGATGTGAGGACAGAAGTTTCAACCTGGAGCTGAGGGCAGATCTAGGACCCTAGTGACCTCACAGCCCAGACAACCTAAGAGAGAAAGTTTCATCTCAACTGAGGATAAAAATAAGATCGAATTAGCAAGAGGACTTATTGACTGTCACAGCTGGGTTGACATGGGAAGATGTGCCTGAGTGAAATGAATGACACATTGTAGCTCCCACTGATGACGCCATTGTACCTATATCCTGAGATTCTAAAAGGCTCTGTTGGTGGTTCTCGACTGCAGGTGGTTTTACCCTCCAGGGGACATTCGGCCATGTCTCGAGGCACTTCTGGTTGATGCAGCTGGTGAGGGGGGGGGGGAGCGGTTATTGGTACTAATAGGTAGAGGCCAAGGATGCTGCTAAGCATCCCATAATGCACAGGACACCCAACGATAAAGAATGATCCAATCCAAAATGTCACTAGTGCTGAGGTCGGGAAACCCTGGGCTATGTTTCCTAGGGCATTCCTCCCTGCTGCCCCCTCTAGCTCCTTCTCTGAAATGAAGTTGGCTTACAATCATCTCCAGCTGGTTCATCTCTCATTTGGGCATATCCTCATGTCTCCCTCCCCTCCCTGCCTTCCACCCCAGGAAACAAAAGTCTTTCTAAGTTCAAGAGCTAGTTCACCTAGAAAGAAACACGGAAGAAATGTGATCCCAGGAGCGTGGCTGACTTGCACAGAGACCCTAGGGAAAAAAGCAAACAGACTAATGTACAAAAGCCCTGAATTTCGGCTATTGTTCAAATCAAATCAAGAACCAGAAAGTCTTCTCTATAATCTGAACAATTTATCTTCCTAAAATCAGTAAGGAAAAGCACACATGCAACGTTAAATCCACACTCAGTAGTCAAGTGGTTGATTTCAAGTGGCCTATTTAGATGGACCTTTAGTCAAGCATCAAACCCTAAATCTACACAGACTCTGAAAAAGTCTCCTTGAAGACCACATCCCAACTTTCCATTCCCACCTCTCACTGGTCAACCCTGAACCAAGGAAATGATAGAAAGAAAAGCTTGCCTCTCAAATAATTCAAACGAACAATGCCCTCTTTTACCAACCTGAGTTCTTTGTGATATAGCTGATTTTTGACCTTCTATTTAGTACATAATGAAATGATACTCTCTCTTCTCATCACGTAGAAGAAATTAAATACTTTTTTTTTTTTAAGGAGAGGTCATTTTAAGTCAGGACGTCTTATCTTTTCACTTGTGGAAGTTTATGAAAATTTCTCCAAATTTTTTTGTATAAAGGAAATGCAGGGAAAATACCCCGAGTTGACCATCGTAAAGCGTTAAGAATTCCTAAAACCTCAGAGATCACTGTCAATAGGCTATTTCTTGACCTACGACCTCTGATTAGAAATCTCAGAATGTACCACAAGCACAACTGCAGAGTACTGTTGGAAAATATTTACACAGCAAACCAAGGCTATTTATTGAATTAATATAACTGATATAATCCATTCTCTCCATCTTTAAATCAAGAACACTTCAAAACATGGGCTAAGAATAGCAAAATACTCAGGATAAGGTTAGGAAAAAAAGCAAAGTTTCCATGTTTAATAGGAAGTGCTTGAAATTCAGTACAAAATAACAACTGTGGAGTTCAAAGCTACACCAATTTCTTTTTGGATTTGAGTCAGACTTTTGATTTTCAAGTGGCCTGTCATTTTCAAGCATGCAATTAGCTAACTGCCCTAATTCCTCTTCCAAATGCCGCAACACACACTCCTGACCGTAGCTGACACTGAAAAACAGCTTTATGCCGCCTTGAGAATTGCTAGCTTGAAGTTTGTGCTGACCAGAGGATTTCTGTCTATTTGAATTCCCCCTGACTGTTTCCAAGAAGGGCTCTTTGGTGCGTCCACAGGATAAAAACACAATGCGCCTCCCGAGACATACATTTGTCATAAGCTAAATAAACATCCAGTGCCTCTTTTTACTGTCCTTCCTGAACAAGTCAGGAACTATATTTGATTGTGTCTCTTTTGTACTAGTTCACACAGTATCAACATCTGGGTGGGCCTCTAACCATCTCCGATGGACATCGGGCTGGTGGACTGGGCGCTGAGCTCTTAAATAGGCCTAAAGGCACAGCAAGAAGGAAGTCAAGCTGTTTGGGCTCTTCACAGAGCTGGTCCCCAATGACCTTCCCTCAGTCCCCACGCCTATAACCTATCAAAAGAGGTTATGGTGAAAAACTCTAAGCCTGCCAAGATTCCATTTTCTGGAGAAAGTCAGTTGTGAAACCTTCTGTAGGACTAGAATGTAAGGCTTTTCTATTCCGATTTCTCTACCGTGAATCCCAAAACAAGGCCTAGATGGTCAGCCTCCCTGGCTCCAGGAACTCTTCAAAAGCCCTAAGATAAGAAAGCCAAGTGTAGGGAAAAAAGAGGAAGAAAATGTCAATCGCTGGTCCTGTTTCAAAATCAGTACAGAAAGGAGGGGTTTGTAAGGTATCGTTGCTGTTGTTTTCTTCAAGTTCATAAGGAATAAATGCCTTAACTTTCTTTTCTTTTCTTTTCTCTCCTCCCCGCACCCCTTACCCCAACTCAGAGGATAACGTTTCTCTGATGCTGCTACAAAAGAAAGATACCAGCCGGATCTCTGGGCTCTATCGTATCATAACTTTGGATATGACAGTGATAGCCAGTAAGTGCCTCTACTCCACCTCTCAAACCACACTTTACTGTCAACTGACCAGCAGTGACCAGAGGAGCGTGACTACCAAGTTGATCCCCTGGATGAAGGTGCGATGTCATCAGATGCTTACGGTGGACGCTTCCCGCGGAAGGTCACAGATACCCTGACAGGTCACCTAAGCCGTGAGTAGTGCACCCTTTTTCTTCTTCTGCATTTAACCCAAAGACAGACGTAGGAAATAAAAACACAGGTGCATCTTTCTCAAAATTTGAGATTCAGTTTTTCACTGTCCAAATCTGTAGTCCTTCGTCCCCACTTCCCACAAAGAGCTGGGCCTTTTGAGAAGTCCTGAGGGATCATAGCCAGACTACATCATACAAATACAAAACACACATAGAGGTCACTCAAAAAGGGGTCCTTTTACGAAGATGTGCCTCAGAAATACACAGGAAAATGGAGGAACCAGGTATAAAAGGGAGATAACACTCATAGGCTACATCTTTCTTTCATCAAGAAATAAAAGAGGTGTTTTTTAGGTAATGATCATTTTTCCATTCTTTCCACCCAGCCCCAAATCAAACTTAAAACTGTCAGTAATAAAACAAGTGAATACCTAGACTGCCATTGTGGGCAGGTGTGTATCTGTATGCTAATACATGTGAAAAATAAAATTGCTTCCGTAAAGATCTAAGCCATTCATAAAATCCCCGCCAAAAATCAATACTCTTTTTTGAAGTATTAGACAACTTTCCCAACTCAGTTGACTTCAAAATAATGTTCACACTAAGGGGGTATCAAAGAAAATATATTGGTGGTTGACGGTAGGCAAAAAACGATGCACCTGGCATCTGAAACAGGAGAGCCTGGGACTCTTAAAAAATCCGACTGAGGATAAGTAGGAATGCTCATAAAATTCAGAATTAATGCTCCCCTTCAACTTCTCAGTTCTCATACCAACAAAAATGACTGTTTTACACAGTCGATCTTAGGTATCAGACTCTACAGGAGCTGCCACACTCAGAAGTCTGAGGAAGAATTTATTCTTTGACAACTTCAAAGTTAAAGCGATTTGAGTTTTGTTTCAATTATTATTATTATTGTAAGTAAGCCCATAGACAAGCTAGTCCGGCTGACTTGAGTGCAAATGAAATGACAAAGAATCAACAGTATTAACGGAATTAACAATTCTGAGAAAGCTGGGAAGTGTCTATGGCTCAAAAATTTTAGATTAATGAACCATAGTAGCTGGGACTAAAAATGAGAGAAAACGAGAGGGAAACAGAGACCTCAGAGGGGTGGCCATGAGGACACTCTTAGGCTGTGCAGCAGGGAGGGCCGGCCAGGGCGGCTGCTACATGAAGAGCAGTAGCACAGGTATCTGCACCTTCCACAAACGTGTGCGTGCGCTAAAATTAGAAAACATGTATTTTTTCCAAAGCTTTCGTTTTTAAGATATCTGTAAAAAGCTTTAACACTCTGACTCTTTAGGGGACGTTCTAAGTAAGAGAAGAAAACTGGTAAAAGAAAAAGTCATCCAACGATTTTTCAGTAAATTGCAGATGAAAAGGAGCTTTCTGAATAGGAAGCAGTTAATAACGGGTCCCTAGAGCATAGATGTGAATCATGGGTTCTCACCGCAGCCCTAGAGTAGAAGGATTTGAGAACATTTGGACAGGACTGATATTCAGGACGCTCCCCAGGCCAATTAGATCAAAGTCTCTGAGGCCGAGGCCTAGGTGACGGCACATCTTAGAAACGAGCAGCCAGAGTTGAGAACTGTCGGATTAAACCGCTGGTTCACAACAGGCAGCGTGGCTCTCTCAGACCTTTCACACCAGCCTTGCTCTTAGCAAGGCTTCCTGAAGTTCCCAGAATCTTGGGAAAGGGGGCCAGGTGGGAGAAAGCTTACAAAGTGGAGAGCTTGAAAAGGCTTCCTTACAGAAGGTCCTTCTCCATTATCACCCTCCTGGAAAACTGTCAGTGTGTGAACTATATCCAAGATGCCTCAATCCATTTCCTAGGTGACCTTTAAACATTTGAGGGTAAGGAAAACAAAAACCAAAACCAAAAACCAAGTTCTCAAAACCGGAAGGCAAAAGGCGGAAGCCATCTCAGCCTGGCCAGGTGTGCCACCACTCCCTGCATACTCAGGCAAGGAGAGCAGAGAGGAGGACGCATCCCCAGAGCCCAGAGGATGCACGTATTAGGAGGACCCAGCAGCACACTGTCCTACAGCCCTCTCTGGCCATTCAGCCAAAACTACACCAGAAACAAACTGTGGCAGCTCAGCCTCATATATCCTTCGGGAAAAGTACCCGGGGTGACATGGGCTTAGAGCCGATGGAAAGTCTAAGGGCCTTAGTTTCGTAAGCAATAGGCAGCTGCTTGGTCTTAATCATGTTTCCTAATAAAAACCATATTCAGAAGGCTTCTTCCAAAGGGCGTGGAGGCCAAGGAACAATAACCTTGAGGAAGCCAGACTCTGAAGCAGCCTTCAGAACACCAGCCCCTTCCTTAGCAGCCAGCAGCCAGACTGCCCTTCTCTAAGGATCGCAGCTGGGCTTCTCGCCACCTCTGAGTCCCTTCCTCCAAGTCTCATCTGCTCCGGAGGCGCCCAGATAAACCACCTCATCTCCAAAGCAGCTTCCTCTTTCCAGCATCACCTGCGATTATTAGTATCAAAGCATGCCAAGCATCATGTTCCCTACGCAGACAGAAATCACTAGATTTTCTGGAGAAAACAATCCCCTCTCCAGGTTTCCTCAATTCCACTTTCAATTTCCATGAAAACAAAGTTTACAGCATTAGCACGGTTCCTTCCAACTTCTTTAATTTTCCATTCTCAGACGCCCCCCCCCCCCGCCCAGTACTGTACACTGTACACTTATGGGCAAGCACATCTGTAAGTTAGCAAGTGTTCTGTAAGAATCAGCCTACAGACACTAGAACTACTGTGTACGATTCTAGGTACCTAAGGAAGGCTCTGAAAGTAGCCTCTGTCTTCTTATCCAGGGTGGTTCTTTGTGTCATACCTACTCTTCATCCCTAACCCTCCAGTGGGTCCCCCGCCTTTCTCTTTATGCTCCAGTCAACATCACATGGCTTAAAACTCCCATGAAAGAGTTTCTCCCCTTTGCGGTACGATGCACGGTGTCCCTTCTGCCTGGAATACCTCTTCCTCCCCTATTTCCCTTTCGCTTGGACGTACCTCACAGGGTCCCAGCCCAGCATTTATTTCCTCCAGAAACTCAACCCAGCGCTCTTCCTCTGTGTCCCCCAAATACCCTGTGCATGTCTCCATGTCTGGACTTGCAGTGTGGACTAGAATGACTGACTGTGAACATGCCCTCCTTGGCTCTGAGCTCAGCGGGGGAGGGGCAGAGCCATCTTCGTTGCTCAGCAGCAAGGACGGGGCCCGTCAGTGCTTTGGGGATGGATGCATGCATTGTGGATTAAAACGACCAGGGGAAAGTCATGAGAACTCCTCTTGTTTCTTCACGCTGGCCTCTGAGAGACGGGCTCTCTTACCACTGTGAGGTAAAATCAGCAAACTCTTCGGAGAACTTGTCTGCGGGGAGTTGTGGCGACGGCTCCTCCACCACCTGTTTGAGCTGCTGAAAAGGAGTTCCCCACGAATCATAGGGAAACCGAAGGATGGCCAGCTCGATCTAGAGGGGAGAGGGACACAAGGAGACAGGAGCTCACACGGGGCTGCTTAGGTAAAGAGGGGGTCCGCTCGGGAATCCGCTTGGCTCCAGGAGAGCCAGAGGGAGGCACGATGGTGACCATCAGGTAAACTGGGGGAGGAAACGAATGCTGTGTTCTCTAGCAGTTTTCCTCCAAGTCCTAGTGCTAGGGGTTTGCAGATGACGTCGTACCAGAGACAGCCACTTAAGCCGACTTAAAACTGGGTCCTCCCTAAAACCCGGTGTGGCACTTCATAAAATTGTAAGCCAGCAGTATGAAACTTCAGGATGTAAAGCGACCAGGTTTTCAAATGTTGAGTCTAAAAAGTAATTCTCGCCCTAAGACTCTTACAGAGCTGTACATCTGCTGCCATCTGCTGGGCGCGTGCTAGAATTAAAAACAAACAAACAAAAAAACTAGGACCAAATGACTGATCTTTTTTTGGACTCGAGTAAAGGCCACTTTGCTGTGACAAGATCACGTGCTTTCTGGGCAGGGATGTGAAATAACTCACAGGATTTAATCAGCTGCTGTGTCTGGGAAGGAAACAGGACCACCGTGGATCATTCCAGACCTTGGTGATACACTGAAAATTTATAATCAGCAAAGTTACAAATCAGGCACTCATTGTGTACCTTTAGGGCTGTGCCTGAGAAAATTATCCTGTGCGCTACTATGTGTTTGGGCTATACCTGTACTCAACAGCCAAGACTTCTGTCATAACCATGTTCTGGGAAGCTGAGCCCGTGTCCTGGATAACAAAGCTCTATCAGGGTCTGGGCAGGGGATAGATTTGGAGTTTGGGATTGACATGTACACACTGCTATATTTAAAACAGATAAACAACAAGGACCTGCTGTACAGCACAGGGAACTCTGCTCAATATTCTCTAATAACCTAAATGGGAAAATAATTTGGAAAAGAATAGATACATGTGTAACTGAACCACTTTGCTGTACACATGAAACTAACACAACATTGTTAATCAACTATGCTCCAATATAAAATAAAAATTGGAAAAAAAAAAAGCTCCATCAGGGTCCACACACATTAGCGCTCTTTGAGTAGCTTAAGCTTCTGCATGCCTAAGAAAACTATCAGGAACGGTAGTCAGACCCTCTCATTTTACAGATGAGGACAGTGAGACAGTCTATGTGATTCCTTCAGTGAATCAGGGGCACACAGCTACTTGGAGGTAGAATCAAGAGAACTGTGTTTTGTCCAATCCCAGTTCCGTATTTCTGCTACTCCACACTGCAAACAATGGTCGCTCCAAATCTCCTGCTGTCTCAGACCAGCGTCTCAGGCACCTGCCTCTTGTTCTCCAGGTCCACCCCATTCCAACTTCATGCCCCGAACACCCTGGTCCACGATGATTATCATACACTACCATAGTGATGCCCAGACTCCAAATGTCGGACTTCACGCTGTATCCCTTCTGGTTGAGCTCTGGATTTATTCTCTCGGGCTGGAAAGGAGACAGAAAAAGACAGCTGAGATGACATTCTTGGCTCCATAAAGGCTCAGGGCTGAGAGTGTCACCAGCTGCCCAGTGAGTTGCTGTGAGCTGTTAACATACCTCCCAGGCCAAGAGGCTCACTAACTACAGTAAATAACAACGTCTCCATGGGATTTCCCTCATTCTCCACACGTCTTTTCTTGGAGACAGTAATGGATCAAAGTCCCCTCTCAATTCAAAAGCAATTTCAATTCTGCCTTATGAAGAACATGATATACACTATAAAATTACTTTGTCAGCCTAGAAGTTAGTTGCCTTGTTTAAAAGACCAACGGTCCAGAACTCAGTAAAAAGAGTCAACAAGAGTCGCTGGGCTACTGTCTGGTGTTAATAGACCTCGACAACTTTTAGCTAAACATGGACAGGAAGCTTTTAAATTCCAAGAGCAAGTTCATTTCCAAGTAGAATATTTACAGTAGAAGTCCCTTAAGTTAAAGGGAGTCCCAAGGTCTCTGCTAACGACAATGAACCTTCATAGCTATGAGGTTCCTTCAGGACTCACTTAACTGACTTGTTTGGGGAATTTAAATTCTTTCTTCTGTTCTCTTCTCAACAAACAAGGCAGCATTCCCCTGTAACACAGTGTGGAAAATTGTGTGGGCTCTGTGTATTACCCACGTGCTTTTTCAAAGAATATACCTCTTTGCCTGATATTTTTAAAGAATGATTGGTAGAAACATAGGCAACGTAATTCATTGCATATTTTTAATTTTTATTTTATTTTTCCAGTTTTATTGAGATATAGTTGACATATAACATTGTGTAAGGTTTTTTGTTTTGCTGTGTTTTTTTGGCCACACCAAACAGCATGTGGGATCTTAGTTCCCCAACCAGGGATCAAACCCGCACCCCATGCATTGGAAGTATGGAGTCTTAACCACTGGACTGCCGGGGAAGTCCCCTTTACCTGATTTTTTTTTTTTTTTTTTTAAAGAATACATATGAAGCAAGGGATTCAGTATTTCAGACAGGAAATATTAAGAAAAAAGAAGATGCAGAATATTTCTTGCATCCTAGGCACATCTCTGTTTTCCCTCCCTGGCCGTCCCTTTCCTATTTCCTGGCATGGTTTGAAGGCAGTTACATTCTCGATGCTACCCCCAGCTGCTGTACTTACGGCCATGTACGGTTTGCATCCTGCATCGATAGTTTTAGCGACGGAGTCAACAAGGTAGCCGCTGATTCCAAAATCGCACATCTTCACCTGGCCCAGGGTGTTGATGAGCACATTGGAAGGCTTGACATCTGAAAGCAAGAACAGTCAGGAGCCCAGAGTGGTAGTAGCCTCCCTCTACCACCAGGGGCCCTGGAACCTCCCTTCCTCCTTCCCCTTCACTTTCTTCTCAAGACCCAATGCAGAAGTAACCGCCACCCCCATGACACAACATTGTAAATCAACTCTACTCCAACATAAAATAAAATTTTTTTTTAAAAAAGAAAGAAAAACATCAAAGCTGAGAAAAGGGGGAAACAATCAACTTGATTTTCTCCTTTTCTTTTTTTTTAACTCATTTTCAAATGTTTTATTTCAATTTACAAAAGTAGAATTTACTAAGTTGATTTGGATTACGGAAAGCTTAGGAAGAAAGAGAAAGGACATTCTTAGATACGTGGAAGATAGACCATAAAAAATGATTTCAACAGTGTTCAAAATGAATAGTCACAAAAATGTTTTTCATTAGTTCATTCAGTCTAATGTCATTAATTCTTGTTCTGCTGGATCTTGGGTTAGTAGTCTGCTTTCTATTTCAGCGGTCCCCAACCCTTTTGGCACCAGGGACCGGCTTCGTGGAAGACAATTTTTCCACGGCAGGGATGGCGGTCGGGGATGGTCCAGGCCGTAGTGCGAGCGATGGGGAGCCGTGGGGAGCGGTGGGGAGCTGTGGGGAGCGGCAGATGAAGCTTCACTCGCTCGCCCACTGTTCACCTCCTGCTGTGCAGCCCAGTTCCTAAGGCACCGTGGACCAGTACCAGTCCAAAGCCCAGGGGTTGGGGACCGCTGTTCTATTTCACGTTGTGTCCTTGTCGGATTGGGAATCCATCAATGGAAAAAACTGCTTCCTCTATCTAATTTCTCATCTTTATTGCCCTCGTACATGCAGTAAGAACTTAAAAATTGATGATTGAATCAAACGCCTAGCCCCATGGGCCAGTCATCTCTGTTAATGTTAGATGAGTAAGTTCTAGAGATCGGCCGTTACAACATTGCCCCTGTAATGAACAATTCTATATTGTGCCCCTTAGAATTTGTTACGAGGGTAGAGCTCATGCTAAGTGTTCTTGTGACAGTAAAATAGTGTTTTAAAAGCCCGGTTCATAATGATCTGTTGTGCATTTAGTGGAATGAAAAGGCAGACTGTGACATAACGATACACCAAATACGATCAAAGCAACCAGTTTTGATGGATGCTTCTGCCGGAAGTGTGTCAGAGGTCACAAGGTGTTAACTCATCATAAACCCAGATATTCCAGACCAGGAGGCAGGTCACAGAATATACATGTGGATAAAGAGGTTTCATTCTACAGTTCTTAAATGAATCCTTCAGTCTCGAGAGAGATAACACACTCCCCAAATAGATGAACCATTGTTATGTCTCGATAAAGGAATTAGAAATTACAGTTAACTTTTTCCCTAGTGACACTTTTCACAAAGGGCATGTACTCAAGAAAGTTATTCTAAAAACTTTAAAAACTATCCTTTATAGTTTTTCCCTTAAACTAAACAACAGATATACAAATTTCATTTTATTATTTTTTATACTTTATAAACATTCTCTACTATGAATGAAACATTTTATAGTTTTGAGATAAGCCTTTAAAAATCAGTTTCACATTTGTGCATAATCCACATTCGTCTTCCTATATCTGAATTCCTTCCCACTTCCTTCTTTTCCTCCTCCTCCCCATTTTCCCCGTTTTTAAACATAACAATGAATAATAATAATAACAGTCATAATAGGAATACTGTTTGAAGCATCTTACATTACTTTCAGGCTCAGAGAGTGTAAGAATTATCAAACCACAATACCCTACTGGCGATCAGTACTTCCCATAAATTTTTTCAGGGACCTGATTCACCGTATCTCTTCCGAGCAGCTGTGGTCCTCGGCTGTGGCCCCCCCGGACTAGTCACCTCTACTTCTTCCACATGTGGAACGTTCATATTTTCAATGTGGTTTTTCCCCAGGTGTTTGTTATATATTTGTCTTATTTCCCTATCAAGGATCCCTGTGTAGAACTTAAATAAGAATATATTTTCTTTTCAGATACCTGTCAGGGCATCTGTTATAGTGCTGTATAAACATAGTGCTGTGTAAACACATAGTGCTGTGTAGATGTTGGACAATGATTGCAAAAGGTATACGGACGGTTGGAGGCATGGAAGAAAGAAGGATGGATGGAGGCATGAAAAGATAATGGGAAGGGAGAAGAGGAAGAGCCATATCTTCCAGTGTTTTCATCGTATTCTGACTCCTGCTGTCTGAAAGGGCTGTGCTTTATACCACTTTCATGTGCACAAGAATCACCTGGGAATCTTGTTAAACTGCAGATCCTGATTCAGCTGGTCTTGGGACCCATGATTCTGCCTTCTAACAAGCTCTCGGGTGACGGCCAATACTAGGTGAATTTTTATCTTATTCTCTAAAGTTCTCAATGGGTAATACCACAGCTCTGCTTGGTAACAGGCATTTTATATTCAAGTTTTAATATAAAGCCCACGTCTTCTGATGCCCTCAGACAAGCTAAAGAACAGCTACTTGTATATGATTTTGCTAATATCCGGTCCCAAAGGGAAGCCCCTCCATTCTCTTGCCTGACTCAATTCCATCCACTGGGGAGGGGAAAAAAAGATAAAACTCAGGTAAAAGAAATAAGATTGATAAAAGGAACAGCCAAGGCAGCTCCATGGATACTTACCTCGATGAATGACAGAGAGCTTACTGTGTAAATGTTCTAATGCTTTTACAATCTGCAAGAGAAACACAAGGTGGGTTTACTCCCCCCATCACTGGAAAGAAACTGAATGTTAAGCATATCCAGGTTGATCATCCCTGGCTTAAGGTCACAAGGAGAAGTATCTTCTCAGATAGTGGTTCCCATCCAGGAAAACACACAGCACACCATACGAACTGGATTCCGCACACCAGAGAGCACTATACCCCATAGCAGAGAGGATGTCTCACTCATACATTTTGATTTTCATTTGGCCTCCAGCATTTTTTTCTCTCCACCCTCCTGGGCCTCAGGAACCATGAAGGGAGCAGCCCTTCATTTCATTTTCTCCTGCTTCCTCCTCGGCCTATTGATCCTAAGAAAACATTTAAAACTCTACAAATGAAAACCAAAGTCAACTAGTATCAGGACAGAGACACAAGGAAAGTGGTCATACCAGATGAATGGACTGCTTAGAGGCACTTTAACTGAGAGTTTACCCAACCAAGTCAGGAGCAGACTCTTTTACATAATGCCCAGGAAGAAAAGCATTAGCTGATCCATCCACAGATGCACTCATGCATTCAACAGACACGTACGGGATGGGAGCTATGGTCCAGGTAGTGTTTCCCCATACTGGGGGTACAGGGACACATAAGGCCCAGACTTCTCACATGCTCCTTGAAGTAGGGTTCCTGATGTACTCACAGAAACTGCTATTTTCCCTAAGATGTCCTCTGGAATTGTTTGGCCTTTATCAATCACTTGTTTGTAGAATTTATCTAGGGACGTGTCCATGAGCTCCATGCAGATCCAGACATCCCCCTAGAGGCCGGTCGGTTCAGAGGTGGTCAGAGAGGATGGAAAAGGGAAAAAAGGAGGAAACAGTTAACACCTGTCAGGAAGAACGCACCGTTTCTTGCTTGAGTTTTGGAGGAAATGTACTAATCCCTTCAAGCTCTCAAAGGGATTTATAAACAGGCAAGATTACCTCCAAAGAGCAAACTAGCAGACAGCCAAGCTGACTTGCGGGTGATCACCCACTCCTTAATGAAAACTAGGATCTACACACTAATAGCCACAAGCAGTAGAACTCGGAAGTGTAAGCCTTTACTGTCACTGCCCTCCAGGAGTTAAGTCCAGGTACCTACTCCATGTCTGACCTCCCATGCTGACTGCTGGCGGCAGTTTATCAAAAGGCTGGTTTTAAGAGGGAGATGAAGCATCGTAACCCACATCATCGTGAAGTGAAAAAGAGGCAGAGCAAAGAGGTAAAGGTCAGCCCACATGGTACACAGGGCCACCTGAAGTATAGCAAGAGGCCAAAAGACCAGAGGATTTCAGATTTTAAGCAATCTATCCAAATCAGTCTACAGACTCTTGCTAGAGACAGTTCTGGCAAAACAGACAAACCAAAACAGAAAGGAGAAAGGGGGTCTCAGCATTTTAAAAGGGCTAAACGCATTTGAAAATATCGTGGTTTCAAGCCAAATTTGCACCAACATTTCACAAGCATGAAACTCTACAGAAGACACGTCAAGCAAGAAAGAGCACTGTGACTGTGTATGGCACTTATGTGATCAGGGAAACTTCTTGTTAAGCTATCGCTCTCCTTGGAGTTTGAAGGGAAGGATCACCTACCTCACGGAAGAGTGCGCCATAAAAGGTGACCGTAAAAGGACAGTCCACGGTCCTCATGGAAATATCCAAATCCATCAGTAACCTTTTCTGCTCCTGGCTATTTACTGTGGCCCGGATCCGCTGAATGGGAATGCATGAAAAATGTATGGTTACTGCTCCGAGGATGAGTCTGGTAGTAAGGCAGGGACCTTGAAGCGTCCCATCCTGAGAATAGTACCAAAATCCACAGCACAACTTCCAGAAACAACCCTTCAAATACCTACCCTAAAGGATTAGCTGTTTGTAACGAATGAAAAGTAAGGAAGACTGTTATTCATTTGATTTCCCGAATAATCCCCAGTAAGGAGCAAACTGACAATATATTTTGGAGAGTGTGCAAATGTTTGGGAATGCATTTCCAAGTTATGAATACAGTCTGATTTATTATGCGGGTTTAGTGCAAACAGGTCAGAGTATTAATTGGTTTGGGGCTGATTTGGGGTCCTATAAAAAAGAAAAAGCCAAAAGCCCCTCTTTGTGAACAAGTAAGAATATTTGGACTGAACAGCAACTGTAAGAGAATTGATTCAGGAAAGGAAAGAGGAGGAATCAAACCGAAATGGAGAAACCGTTCATTCCTACCCCAGGGCTTCTGAGAGAAGAGAAACTTGTCACACCAGCAAATGTAGCCTTACAGAAACACGATTATGTCATTAAATGACAAGACGATATAATATCACGAGGCTTTTTCACATTTTTTGCCTACGTAGCAAAGAGCCTGCAGAAGAAGAAACTGAAACATCTACGAGGTTCGGGACAGACCTGTCCATCCTCCAAAAACAGGCATCCCGTCATCTGAGCAACCACATTCCTAACAGTTCATCTAGAGGTAATACATGGGTCATTCTCCAGGGTCCTTCCAACATCTACTCAAGAAATTTGCAATGATTCTAAATTTCTTTCTATAGCTCAAAAGCTATGCAAATTTGCTCAAGAAGATTTTACCCTCCTTTTTCCCACAAACGGAGACAATTTCCTCCCTCGATTCGGGTTTCCTGATTTTCAGGGACAGTTCTTTAAAAGCAACAGAATAAGGGTTAAAAAGACACTTGCGAGACACAAAACCCAAATGCCATATGTGAGCTCTTGTTTGGATTCTGATTTGAAAAACCAGCAGGAGAAAAAACAGCAACAACTATTAGGTGACGTTGAAGAGCTATTAGTGATTCTTTGACGTGTGATGATGATGCGGTGGTTGCACAAAAAATTAAAAGGAGGGGTCGGACTTATCAGTTAAAAAACCTAGTTGATGTAACTCATGCCAAGGAAGCATTTTTCACATATTTGGAGGGGAATATTGTTCCCTATGAATAAGCTTTTCTGTTTCACCCCACGGAGGATTGTTTTGCTTATATGAAAAGAGCTGGTTTGCGCTTGAGATGGACAAACACATAAATCAGGGATGGAAAACGTTTGGGGAAGGGGAACTCTACCTTCACCGCCATGATCTGCCCGCTGGGCACATGCCGCATCTTCTCCACCACCCCGTACGCCCCCCGGCCCAGCTCCACTATAGGCTCCAGGTCATCCGCCTTCACCTCAAAGTTCTGCAGGAGAGAAAAGCAAGAATACAATAAGAAAAAGGGAAATAAACTGGACACAGGCTACCTTGTCCTCTCTCTACTTTCTCCCAGCGTTCTAGGGGCTCTTTCTAGTCCAGAACTTTCTGGTCTAGACGCTTTTCCAAGCAGCTACTGAAAGCAAGAAGTGCATGGCAGATGGGTAGACCCTACTGCACCTGCTCGTCACGGGCAATACAGACATCCAGCTCCGACTGAGCCTCCACGTTGCTCAGTGAAGGCTAACTCTGCACCGTGGTTCTTCAGCCCTGCCCCTCGTTTGTTGGCTGATGGCAGCTAGATCTAGGCCTGGACTTCGACGAATCCACCCAAAGAGCACCATCTACTCGCTTCAAATACCTCCCCTCAGGACCACAACAGCCCGATTTCAGTTCGACATTCAAAACAGCAAGAGCTCCACAGACCACTTGCGTTTACATTCAGACTTTATTGACCCACAGCCCCTGACAGCATGTTACCGAAAATACAGTTTTTTCGTTGGCCAGTTGGAAAGCATCCATGTGAAATGGTCACGATATTAACTGGCAGACATGATTTTTCTCACCTGATTTCCAATAGAAATGCAAGCTTTGGAGTCCAAATCTCGAGGTGGCCTAAGAAAGAGAAGGGGAGGAAAAAAAACATGAGACATTTAGTCAAATACGACCTTCCCAAATCAGATGCGACTGGAGAGATCTTTCCTTAGGAATAAGGTGAAAGCTCATGGGTAAAATAAAGCAGCATAAAGGGGTTGATAGTGTGGGATTTGGAATAAAATACATTTGCATTTAAATCACCTAATCTCTGAACTTCCATTTCTTTTTAAAATTTATTTTAATTTATTTATTTTTGGCTGCGTTGGGTCTTTGTTGCTGTGTGCGGGCTTTCTCTAGTTGCGGTGAGCGGGGACAACTCTCCCTCGCGGTGCGCGGGCTTCTCATTGCGGTGGCTCCTCTTGTTGCAGAGCGTGGGCTCAGTAGTTGTGGCTCGCAGGCTCTAGAGCGCACGGGCTTCAGTAGTTGTGGCTTGCAGGCTCAGCAGTTGTGGCTCGCGGGCTCTAGAGCGCAGGCTCAGCAGTTGTGGCGCTCGGGCTTAGTTGCTCCACGGCACGTGGGATCTTCCTGGACCAGGGCTCGAACCCATGTCCCCTGCACTGGCAGGCGGATTCTTAACCACTGCGCCACCAGGGAAGCCCCCATTTCTTGTTTAATACAAAGATATTAGTACACTACCTCATGGAGTAGGAGTGGGTATTAAATGAGATATTCTAAGTAACATGCTTAGCAGAATCCCTGGCATACAGTACATATTCAATAAATATGAGTCATATATATATAGTTATGTGGATAATTACTCTACTCTAGTGAGCCCCTGTATAAGTAATTATATTCTTATAAGGAAGTAAAAGTACTAGACTCTTCTTTCATCCGAGAGCATCCATGTGCCCAATTATCCCACCACTTTTTCCACAACTGTTTTAACAAAAAGAAACAATAATATGGTTCTTTTAACTCACAGAATTCATAGATCACAGGAATTCCAAATCTATCTAATCCTGCCTTTAAGATGGAACAAAGGTCCAGACAGGTAAAGTGACTTGCCCAAGGTCACGACTAACCCAGGCCTCCTGATTTTCAGGTCAGAATCCTTTCTGTTCTACCAGGCTGGCATACCCAGTTGTGATATTTCTTCTATACATAGTGTACTCACTATCCAGGGGTCATCTCAGCAGCTGAGGTTCGCTGCTTTTATGTCTCCATTAGAGAAAACAGAGTCTCTTCTCATGTGTGTTTATTTCCCCTACTTCTCCGCTAACTTGGCTGATAACAGTCCACGTATGAGAAAGATACTTGGCTTTGGCTGTACACCTAACTGTGAGCCTAGAGAAGCCCTTGCTTCAAATAAATACACCAAAAGCATCCTGACAAAAGTAGTAAATGCCAAGAAACACAGAAAACATAACATACAACAAACAAAACACACATAACAAACACAACATAACAAACTTGTTAATATGATCAAACGAATAAAGCGATAGGAGGCTAAAGACAAAAGAATCCCGGTGTTGCCTGAACAAAGGGCGACCAGAAAGGGTGGAAATGCAGGTGTCCCCAAGGGGACATTCCAGGTTAGAATTATACAGAAAAATACAAGGGAAGAAGAAAGGAAGAGAGAAAAAAATCCTTGGCCAATGACAATTTTCCCAGCTGAAACTGACTAAATAAAACAATAAGTAAAATGTAGGAACATAAACACGGATACACACATGAATCTAAGATTTTAAGGGCAAGCCTTCCCTCACCTTAAAAATCTCTTTGAAACGTATAGAAAACCTAAAATAAAGTTTTTCTATAGTAACTTAAAACCAGGACTGAGAGGGAGGGATAAAGAGGAAAACACACACACACACACACACACACACACACACACACACACACACACACACACACGGCAGTGATGTTTTCATATATCTTGTGTTTCTGAGCAGGGGATTTTTCTTCAGAAACACTTTCCAGAGGAATTAAATTTCTGAAAACCTGATTTCTCACTCTTAAAACCTCCAAAGCTCTTTTTCTTTAGTTGTCACAATTTGTTTGTAGGAATTGCAATGGAACTTTGATATAAAGACAAATGTTATTTGAAATGTGACTAATCTAAACAGTAAAAAATCCTTTGCAATTGTTCGGACGCTTCCTTTTAAAAAGAATGAAGTAACAGAAAAGGTCACTAGTTATTTGGGGCTACGTCCACGCGCTTGCCGTCCAGCGCGAGTGCTGGGTGAGACCTCCTCCAGGTCTGACATTCCAGTATTCATACCAGGGCTCTGCAAATTACAGTCCATGACCCAGCTGTGGGTAAATTCTACACATTTAAAGGGTTGGAAGAAACAAACGACAAAGCATCTTCGGCAGAGGCCATGGTGGCCTGGGTAGCCCCAAATATTTACTATCTGGTCTTTTGCACAGAAAGTTTGCTGACTCCAGCTTTATTCTAACCTTGCATGACAACTTTACCTCACAGGAGGGTTTCACGCCATTTTCCAGAAAGAGAAAAACGAAACCCAGAAAAATTCAGTGATATGCTGAACAGACAGTCCTCAACAGAGCTGAAAATAAAACTCATGTCCCCCAAGTCTCAGCCTTGACCTAAGGAGAAGGGGGTAGAGGCTGAAAACTGGGCTAAGTGCTTTACCCGCTTCTCCTATCATTAAAACACACACACACACACACACACACACACACACACACACACACACACACACACACACACACACACACACACACACAACCTACCTACCTACCTATAAGTGTCATTGTTCTCATATTCCAGATCAAAAACTGTTTGGTGTCACCTTGAGCTAACTTGCTCCCAAGTGGTGAAGCTATGATTCAGTCCAAGTTTGACTGAATCAGAGAAAACTTCCCCCATACCCAGGCCCCCTCTAATGAAAATGACCACCCACCCACCATGAGGCCTACAGGCTCAGCGAGTCTGCCAAAAGCATCAAATGATGGACTGAAATGGACAGCTTGTATTGGGTTAGTTGACACTGTATCCTGTCCAAGGCTGGGCATATCCATTTGCCTGGGGCACCAAGTCTGTGCAGGAGGTTTAAACTGTGCGTGGACATTCTCTGTTGCTTATTCACTATTTCAGTGTTCTGGGGAAAGAACCAAACTTATTATGAAACTCCTAACCCTGGAAGGCCAAAGGTATTCCAAAGGTCACCTGCTATTACTTTTTTATATAAGCAACCAGCTTCGGTTTATTAAAATAATTATTTATTTATAATTCTACATGAGTAATGAGGTTACTGGTTACTATTATAATTATTATTCACCTATAATAATGTTTATTAATAACAATGTGTACTTATTACCTAATGATAATATTTATTAAGCATCTCCGTGGGCCAGAGACCATGTGAGACCCTTTACATCAAATATCTTCTTTAATTTTCACAACTCTTAGAGGTGTTAGCTCTATTTTAATGTGAAGAATTGACATTGAAACAGACTAAATAATTTAAGAGATATCATCAAAGAGATGGTGACACTGGAACACAGAGCGACGCCACGAAGTCTTCTCAGCTGCAGAAATAAAAGATCCTGCCTCTGATGGATAGCCATGGGCTGTTTGGCTGTAGTCACGAGCAGTCTAACGTGTGGCTAAGAGCACATGCTTGAGGGTCAGAGAACCCTCAGTTTGTATGCCACCTCTTCCACTTATTAAGTGAAATAATAATGATAATAACAACAACACTTAGAGCGACACTCATTGAGAAATTACATTGGAAAATGCACGAAACTTGACACTGAATATGGACTGTGACATCTAATCCCCATAGCAACGCCATCAGTGTTTGTTCCCGTTTTTCACAAGGGGGAACTAAGGCTTCGAAGGGTTAGGTAACTTGCCTAAGATATCCAACTGGGGAAGTTCAGATCTCAGATGGGAGCCCAGGCGTTCCAGCACCAGAACCTGGGCTCTTGGAGCTCAACTGCTTTGAGCAGGGCCCCTGACCCTTGTATAGGTCTGTCTTCTCACTTATGAAGTGAGAGGAGTAACAACTGCCTCTGAGTTTCTTGTGAGGATTAAGTGAAAGAATACTGACTAGCATGGAATCGATTTAGAATTAGTTGCTGCCGATCAAGTGAGGGAACAGCCCAGAAACCTGAGTCAAAGACACATTGGCATCAGTGACTCAAAGAAAAAACTCAAGTGAGGAGACCACACACGTGGCCCTAAAAAGAATGGGGCTCTGTCCCGGTCTATTTATTTGTGTGTAGTTCAGCAGAAGGTGGCAGGGTATATATAAATGGCAAGAGTCACCAAGCCAACCTCACAAAATTGCCAAGAAAAACTCACAATGAGGAAGCTCCTTTTTTAGGAGTAAATATTTCAGCCTCAGTATTAAAATAATAATAACAACAACAGCAGCAATAATCCTGTCCGTGAGCTAACGTGGGACAGTCTGCAGGCATGCCGGGACCTTGGTTGGCTTTACAGGATGAAACAGAAAAGTACATTCAAGGCTTATATTCTACCACATGAGGGAAAGACAACAAAGAAACTACTTTTACCTTTGCATAGGTTTTTATTCACTTTTTTATAGCAAGCAAGGATTTAGGGTGGTTTTCAAAAATTCATTAAAAAAAACCCCGAAAATTAATATAAATTAGAAGGTGAAGACTAGCAAATTTTAAAGGGAAGGAATAAAAGACAGCTGGAAAGTGGATATGAGAATATATCCCGAAGGAAATGATAAAGAGCAGAAAAATATCAATACACCATTCAAATGGCTACAACAAAAAATAGTGGCGTCACCAAATCTTGGACAGGATGTAGAGAAACTGAATCACTTATACATTGCCGGTGAAAATGCAAAATAATATAGCCACTCTGGAAAACAGTTGGGCAATCTCTTAAAAACTAAACACACACTGCCACCAGCAATTCCACTAATGGGTATTTTCCTCCCAGAGAAATAAATGTTTATGTTCACACAAAAACCTGTACATGATTGTTCATAGCCTTACTTATAACAGCCAAAAACTAGAATCAGCCCAGATGTCTTCAGTAGGTGAGTGGTCAAACTCTGCTGTCTGCATGCACACTGACAGATGTACATGCATAACTCAGCAAGATATTACTACTCAGCGATTAAAAGGAGCAAAGTATGTATACAACATGGATCAATCTTCAGGAAATTATGCTGGAGTGGTGAAAGCCAATCCCAAAAGGTTACACACTATAATCCCACTTATATAATAATATTTTTTAATGAGAAAAAATAATAGACAACAGATTAGTGGTTGCCAGGGGTGAGAAACAGTACTGGGAGAGGTGAGGAGGGAAGGCAGTCGTGATTATAAACTGGCAACATGAGGGATCCTATTGGTTTCAGAACCATTCAGTTTCTTGACTGTAGTGGTGAAACCTACACAGGTGACAAAAATGGTACAGAAATTTAACATCACACATACTAGTGAATATAAGTAAAACTGGAAAACCTGAATTAGATGGGTACATTGTATCACTGTCAATATCAATTGCGCTTATAATACTATAGTTTCACAAAATGTTACCATTGGGCAGAGAATATAAAGTTTCTCTATATTGTTTCTTACAACTGAATGTGACTGTACAATTATCTCAGTAACATTGTCAATTTGAAAAGTCAAAGAAAAAAATCAGAAATCAATAAAATTGAAAGGAGGAAAATAAAGAAAACAAAGTTGGCTCTTTTAAAAATTCAATAAAACTTGATAAACCTCTAGCAAGACCAACGCAGATAGAAAGAAAGAAGACACAAATTATCAATATCAGCAAAAAAAGAGGGGGGATATCTCGGTGTATCCTGCAGTCATTACAGGAGTCATCAGGAAATACTATGAGCGACTTTACTTCATAAATCCAACGACTTAGAAGAAATCCCTTGACAACTGCAAACTGCCGAAACTTAGCCACAATGAAATGGATTATCTGAGTTGCCCGATAACTATTTTAAAAAATGAATTGGTAATTTAAAAGCTCCAGAAAAAGGAATACATAAGCCCACTTTGTTTTTTTTTGCAGTACGTGGGCCTCTCACTGCTGCGGCCTCTCCCGTTGAAGAGCGCAGGCTCCGACCGGGGCACGAACCCGCGTCCCCTGCATCAGCAGGCGGACTCTCAACCATTGCGCCACCAGGGAAGCCCCCTAATCATTATTTTGTACACCTGAAACTAATATTATACGTCAGTTATAGCTCAAAAACATTTTTTTAAGAATTACCGCCTATCTTATACAATGTCTACCAGAAAACAGAAGGTACTCTTACCAACTCATTTTATAAGGTCAGTATTACGTTAAATACCAAAACCAGAACATAATAGCTCAGACACACACACACATACACACACACACACACACACACACACACACACGTCAACATCTCTCATGAATTTAAGACAAAAATCTTCACAAAAATATTCACATTTTAGGAGATTAAATCCAACAATGTATAAAAAAAGTAGTATACCCCAACCACGTGGGATTTTTTGGGCGTATGCGAGACTAGTTCTGTATTTTAAAAATCCATCAGTGTAATCCATATCAGTGGGACAAAGAAGAAAACTCCAAGATGACATCAATTGACGCACAAAAAAAACACTCAACAAAATTCAACACACATTCATGATAAAAATGTTGAGTACACTTCGACCAGAGAGGAATTTTTTCAACCTCATAAACAACATCTATGAGGACTTAACATCATGCTTAATGGTGAAAGATTGAATGATCAAGGTAGCGTGCTCTCACCAATCTTATTTAACATAGTACTGAATATCCTTGCCACTAAAATAAGGTAAGAAAATAAAGGTTAAAAAAAAAAACGAACAGGAAAGGAAGAAATAAAACTGTCTTTTTTGCAGAAGGTATGGCTATCTACACAGGAAACTCTAAGTAATCTACTAAAAAAGCTCCTAGAACTAATCATTGAGTTTTAGTAAGGTCACAGGGTATGCAATCAACCCAAAAACCAATTGCATTTCTAAACACAATAAACAAATGCAAATCAAAATCAAAAGTGGAATACAATTTTTATTGCTTCAAAAAAAGGAAACACTTAGGTATAAATCCTCACAAAACCTGATGGAGAGAATCTGTATGATGAAAATTATAAAATACTGTTGGACGAAATCAAAGAAAATCTAAATGCTCGGAGAAATCTACCACATTCATGGACTGGAAGACTGAGTGCAGTAAAGATGTCAATGCTCGCTCAACTGATCTATAGGTTAAACGCAATTCCTACCAAAAATCTCAGCAAGTTTATTTGTAGACATAGACAAGCGTATTCTAAAACTCATATGAAAAGAGGAAAGCCCTAGAGTAACCAAAATAGTTTTGAAAAAGAAAAGCAAAGTGCGAGGAGTCACTTTTCCCAATGTGGAGGCTTACTATATAGCTGCAGGAATCAAGACAATATGACAGACTGGCAGAGCAACAGACTCAGAGACCAGTGGAGCAGAATAGAGGACCCAGAAATAGATCCACACAAATACGCCCAATTAATATCTGACACAGGCGCAAAAGCAATTCAGTGGAGGAGGGATAGCCTTTTCAGCAGATGGTGTTGGAGCAACCAGAAATCCATTGGCAAAAAAAAATAAAGCCCAACCTAAACCTCACATCTTGTACAAAAATTAAACTCGAAATGTAACATAGCCTTAAATCTAACATGTAGAACCAAAACACTTCTAGAAAAAACATAGGAGAAAATCTGTAGGACCCAGGACTAGGCAAAGAGTTCTTAAACCTGTGACCAAAAACATAACACATAAGAGGAAAAACTAATAGACTGGACTTCATCAAAATAGAAAGACGAGGGCTTCCCTGGTGGGGCAGTGGGTAAGAATCGGCCTGCCAGTGCAGGGGACACAGGTTCGAGCCCTGGTCCGGGAAGATCCCACGTGCCGTGGAGCAACTAGGCCTGTGCACCACAACTACTGAGCCTGTGCTCTAGAGCCCGTGAGCCACAACTACTGAGCCCGCGTGACACAGCTACCGAGCCCACGCGCCTAGAGCCCACGCTCCACAACAAGAGAAGCCACCGCAATGAGAAGCCCGCGCACTGCAACGAAGAGTAGCCCCCGCTCGACGCAACTAGAGAAAGCCCGTGCGGAGCAACGAAGACCCAGAGCAGCCAAAAATAAATAAATAAATTAAAAAAAAAAATAGAAAGACGAAAAGACCCATTACAGACTGGGAGACAATGTTCTTGAATCACATACCTGACAAACTCTGTGCATCTAGGATATATGAAGAACTCTCAAAACTCAACATAAAAAAAAAAAAAAATCTGTTTACATAATAGGCAGAGAAGTGCACAGACATTTCACTGAAGAAGATGTAGTGATGGGAAATAAATGCCAAAAGTATTCGACAGCCATTAGAGAAATGAAAATTAAAACTGCAGTGATATCTCACGTCTACCAGAATGGCTAAAATGAAAAACAGTGATGATGCTGACAGGGATGCTGAGAAACTGGGTCACTCATACATTTTTGGTAAGAATGTACATGGGTAAAATCACCCTGGAAAATACTTGGCAGTTCTTTCAAAACTAAAAATGGACTTACCATATGACCCCAGTAATTGCATTACTGGACATATATCCCGGGGAAACAGAGACTTGTTTCTATGCAAGAACTTATATACATGAATGCTCACAGCAGATGTATTCATAACAGCTCAACTGGAAACTACTTGTATCTCCTCCAAAGGCTAAAGGGTTTAACAAACTGTGGTATATCCGTACCATGGAATGGTAGTCAGCAACAACAAAGAATAAACTATGGATACATGCGATAACTTGAATGAACCTCAAGGAAATGATGCTGGATGAAAAAGGCCAATCTCAGAAAGGAGATGCATGATTCCATGTGCACCACAATCAAGAACTAATGAAATGGAAAAGGAGAACAGATCAGTGGTTGCCAGGGATTAGGGATGGCAGGGGTGGGGGTCAGAGCTGGGGAGTAAAAGGAGAGGGTCTTGTAGTGCCTTACACTTGGGTATCTTGATTGCAGTAGTCGTTATGCAAGGCTGCACATGTGATACAACTGCACAGAGCGACACACGCACACGCACACACACAAGGGCTTATATTTTGCTGGTGAAATGTGAACACGTTCTGCGGTTTGCGCCAACACCACTTTCTTGGTTTTGATATGATACTAGGGTTGTGTAAGATGTTAACATTGTGGGGGACACAGATGGGGGAAGGGTACAGGGGACTTTGTACATTTCTTTGCCGCCTCCTGTGAATCTACAGTTACCCCCTGAAGTCCCGTATAGGGAAGCCACATGTTTGATCCTAAGCTCACGAGAAGAAACCAATCTGAGAGGAAAAGTTATTAATTACATAGTTCATAGGTCCAAGGGAAGAAAAATAACCAGAGGGACCGAAAAAAAGAAAGAAAAAAAAAAAAAGAAAGAAAGAAACCCCAGTCTTGGTAGTAGATATGGAAAGAATTCCTCCTGCAGATCCTCTTGAAAGGAGCACTCTCACTTGAATTTGGCTCTACAGTCCAGGGCACTGAAGAACAGCCCTCCCCTCTGCTCCGTCCCTAGAGGTTCTTCAGTGGAAAGTGTGTTTACATGGTTGCATAAGATGCAATGACCAAAGTCTTACAGAACATGATCATTTTTATTAGCACATTCCAACACCAGGGGTGCACCGTCCGATAGGGAATGATCACGGTTAAGGTCAGAAACCTCTACAAAGGGAGGTGCTTTTTTATAGATGAGCAGAAGCCTGAAACATTTAAGTTTCCATTGGTATGGCCTCTCATTGTACTTGCTCTGCTTTTATGGTTCCTCTGCTGTAATTGTTTTTCTTGGAATTTCCATTCCTCCCATGCAGATGCTTTGATAGGTGGTCATACCCCCAGCTAGGCAGGAAATACCGTCCCCACCCAACAGAGAGACAAAGAAACAAGATGGAGGATCCAGGAGAGGGTGCCCTGCTTCACCAGGACCCGAGCTCCCTTAGGGATTTGGGCCAAAGGCTCAGCTAACAAAGGAGTGGTCCTTCGTCTCATGTTTGCCTTCTGTTTATATGGGCAGGATTTAGGTGGCAGGATGCTGAGTTCTCACCAAATACCATCTTTCTACCTCAAACCAAGTTTTATAGTAGTGGCTCTCTCAGGGGTTTGCTTGTTTGCTCAGATCTATATAGAAAAGGCAAAAAGTCCATGTCCAGTGACCTTTTCGGATTTACATAGGACCCTATCTGCTGAGTGCATTTGTAGAATGTTTAACCAACTAGTAATGAGTTCAAAGCTACCCATTCCATATAGACTGACCGACTATGATTATTTTTTTCGGGTCTCAGAACAGTAAGTACTTGGCTTCTGCCTTTAAAAGGCTCTCCTTTCTAACAACTATCTCCATAGTCAAGGTATTGCTCACCAGTCCAAAAATGAACTCCCATTCCCTGGAAATCTGTAAAGTGCAAGCATTTGGATTAAGAGGATGATCCTGTCAGACTTACGTGGAACTGGTCTGAGGTTGTTCAAATGCTTCTTTGGGGATTTTAAGGCCAGGGTTTCTCTTCTTGCCTGTTGGGAAAGATGGAAGAATAAACTTAAGGTCTGAATCACAGCATGAGAGCAGGGACAGAGACTGCAGCAGAAAAAAGGACAGAACTGGGAACGCAGGTTTCATTTCCGCATTCAGAACCCCGCTTCCTACCAGGACGGCTGTGAATGACAAGCACCAGTCACCAGGCTGAGCAGAGCTTCCCAAGTGCACACTGAGGTCATGGATGAGGTTTTTCACCAGTGCAGGATGCAATGTCAGTATAAGGCTGCCAATCCTCTTTACCCAGGAAGGCCTGCCCTTTTCTCCCTGCTGGGAGTTCAGCATTCCAACTTCTTTATTTTCTTGTACACAACAATGGTAATGGTAGACGGTGTTAGTTACAGGGTTTTTTCCTTTATAATGTCAGCCAGATGTACTCACACTTCTCTTAGTATACCACAGTTTTCTAAATTGATCTTTGATTAGACGACGGAGTTAACCATGGAGGTAGAATAAAACATACTTTCCCACTGTTCTCCCCTTCCTGTTCTCAACCACCTGCTGTAAGTTAAAACACCTAAGCGAAGGGTAGGGTAATACTTATTTACTTTTTCCCCGTTCCAAAAAGGATTACGATAACAGATGGGCCCACGCAAGGAGGCTGTCGCTTCTTTGGGCTCAAGATGGGAACGTAATCAATGTGTTCATCATCCCCAGGCTGAAACCACAAGAGAGCTTGGCTCAAATACTTTTGTTGATGAGTTTAAAAGAACAGACTGAAAAATGACGGCTCAGGAAGCGATCAGAGAATCCAGTCTTGTAAAGGCTCGGGATTTTCCTCATCTAAGGACATCCTGTATCTCTTCATGCTTGGCAGGAAACGCCAGAGCAGAGCTGGATACGACACCCGTGGGCTTACATTCTTTCTCACCTCTTCTCCACGTTGCAGGGAGCACTACAGAGCTGACACAAACCCTGCTTAAGGCTCTGAGTAGAGATCTGCAGCTGCATAGAAACTGCAGAAGTCATATTCTGTAGCCTCTTGCAGGAAAATGACATCCAAAGACTTCAGTGACTGCTCACCACCAGAGAGCCAGCAATGACCCAGTCAGAATCAGAATCCAGGTCTCCAAACACTCAGGTGGGAACTCTTTCCTCTGTGCCACAATGGATGACGTTTAGAGGTGACCAGAGAGAATGGGGTAGCGGAGTACGGGGTTATGAGTTTTTAAAAACCAGATTACAGGGGCTTCCCTGGTGGCGCAGTGGTTGAGAGTCTGCCTGCCGATGCAGGGGACACGGGTTCGTGCCCCGGTCCGGGAGGATCCCACATGCCGCGGAGCGGCTGGGCCCGTGAGCCATGGCCGCTGAGCCTGCGTGCCCGGAGCCTGTGCTCCGCAACGGGAGAGGCCACAACAGTGAGAGGCCCGCGTACCGCAAAACAAACAAACAAACAAACAAACAAAAAACATTACATCCAATTCCTTCACTCACCAGGGTCACTTTTCATCTGACTCTTGATATCCTCAACTATAAAACGGTGTAGTAACATCAATACCTACCTTATCGGACTGATGTGAGAACCATGGGATAACACAAATGAAAGAGCAATGAAATAATTATAATCATTATAATCATTTTAGAAAAACAAGCTGCACAGTCTCATAAAAGAAAATGAGTCATTTAAGAAACACAGGAACAGGGACTTCCCTGGTGGTCCAGTGGGTACAGCTCCGCGCTCCCAATGCAGGGGGCCCGGGTTCGATCCCTGGTCAGGGAACTAGATCCCGCACGCATGCCGCAACCAAGAGTCCTCATGCCGCAACGAAGATCCCGTGTGCCGCAACTAAGACCCGGCACAGCCAAAATAAATAAATATTTAGAAACTCAGGAACAGAATTGGTATGTTATCATAGTCCAATGTAATGTATAATTGCGATCTTTCTTTCTATGCCTTCAAAATCCAGAAATCTAGATCAATTCTGCCAAGTTGCATAAAGCCAGGAAGCAACATGCTTGGCAGTAATCAACACAGAGAAAGCCTTTCAGACCCACCTTCACTGAGTGAAGTTAAGTCAGAAAGAAAAACAAATATTGTATATTAATGCATATATGTGGAATCTAGAAAAATGGTACAGATGAACCAGTTTGCAGGGCAGAAATAGAGAGACAGATGTAGAGAACAAACGTATGGACACCAAGGGGGGAAAGTGGTGGACGGGTGGGATGAATTGGGAGATAGGGATTGACATGGATACACTGATGTGTTTAAAATAGATAACTAATAAGAACCTGCTGTGTAAAATAAAATAAAATAAAATTCAAAAAGTAAAAGAACCACCTTCATTGTAACAGGTCTTCTCAGTTGTCTCCTCATTTGGACTTACCTATGCGTTTTACAAAAATTCAAAACTCATCATTTACCTTCCTATTCCTGGAGCTCAGATGGCCATTGAGCACATGCCACTGAGTTAGTTATTGACAATACACAGAGCTGTACTATGCTGGATCTGATTGTGAGAATCCAAGTAGATAAATGGCCTAATTCCAACAATTCCCATCCATGGGCCTCAGGCAATACACAGGGAAGGCTATTTTAAATGAGATACTCTAAGGAAGAATGAACAAGTTTGACTTGTCTAAACATCATGCAGATTCTAACACAGGTGACAGAGAATTCAGGTAATCCCGACAAATACAACCCTGTAGTTCTCCCAGACAAAACGAAACAAAAGGAAACTAAAATATATTTTTCCTGCGAAAAAGCCTCCCCAGATGCCATTTAAGCAAAGCCGAAAGCAAACGTTACTCTTAAGTTCCTACATCTCTCTCCTTCATTTCTAACTCAGCTCTTGCAAGATGGATGTCAAGAGAAATACCTATTTATGGAGGAAAAGACCTTTGAAAAACTTTAACATAGCAGTGAATTGTTACACCATAGGAATTCATTATTCATAGTTCATTAATAGCAATCGACTATTAAGCTATAACTAACAAATCGTCAAAACGTCTATACAAAGAAATAGCAAAAGAAAGAGAGAAAAGTTGGCACAGAGACTAAAGAAAGAAATGACCCAAACAACAATAAAGTCTTCTAGGTGTGGGAAAAGAAGACCCCTGGTTCTCCTCTGACAAAAAAAAAAACACAAGAAAAAGAGTTCCATCAGACACAAAACCTAGTTGAATCACCATTAGAAAACACCCTGCCTTCATTTTTTAACAGTAAATACAAGAAAAATCACAAAGGCACGCACCAACATTCCATAATTCACTTACTTGACCATCACTGGAAGAACAGCCCCATAAAAGACCAGCAGAGGTACCTCTAATAAGGGTTTCAGGGCTGCTGGGAGAGCGAGCAGAAGAAAACCCCAGAGAAGGCTTCTTTACTCAGCTCGGAAGACGGCACTTCAGCCGAGCAAAACGGAGCTGCACAGACTCCACCCCTCCTGCAGTGCCGATCACCCCAAACCTCTGCAAGTTTATTGTTCCCAGGGAAACTCCCACTTCAGGGAGGGAGAGTCGAAGTGGGTCTATTTGAACACCAAGGTGTGACATTAAGCATTAACCAGACTTGGAGGAATAAATCTATAAAGTAATTCTGGATAGCACAGCGTTCTCCAGCTTTTCTATAAATGCCTCTTTCATTTCTTAAAAGAAAGGAAAACAATATGTGATCAGTTTCCAGCTGTGTTTATTTCAAAGCAATCTGTTCCCCTTGGCAAGGCTGCCAACACCTGACTGTTAACATTTAACACTGTGTTAAAAAAAAAATTAAGGAGAGGCAGCAAGATGAATAATAAAACTAAGTGGCCAACTATGGTAAGTGGCCTTTTTGCTTGACTTTCAAAAGCAAAAATGAAAAATACGTCAGAAAACCGGCTCTATGTTATGTCACATGCTAGTAACAAGCCTTCTCAGAAGGAGAGAATTCTGTATACGTCTGCAGATCTCAACCAGCTGTGCCCTCTTATTGGCACAATCTGCAAAGGGTAAAAACCTCCTTGGCCTGATGGAGCATATGTGGTACCATATTACATCAGCCTGTGTCACACCCATGCCTGTTTTCTCCAAAAATATTGTAGTCCCACTGCACACATGTATTGGCAAAATTCATCTTAAACCAAAGCCTTTCCCCAGTGGCACTGGGGAAAAAAAGAAAAAGAACCTTGCCAGTAGTTAGAAAACATTTACCAAGCCACAGAAATGTTCACCAGCTCCGACCGTACCGAAAATGATGGGGTACACAAGACCTCTTGCTGGGCACCGCTCAGAGAAGCTACGCACAAAGGGCTTCTCTCATGTGCCTTATTACATAAAACAGAAGATCGTGCTCCAGCGCCAACCCAAACAGCAAGAGAAACCAGAGGGGTGGAATCCGGAGGCTCTCCTGACACCTAAATGTTTGTCAGCCTGGCCAAGGGTCCGGGGACATGATTATGAGGGTTTATGATTATTGACACAGCTTTACAAAAGGATGGCTTTGCTCCCAGCGCCAAATTCATTTTAAAAATCTGTTTCCCAACGTGAATGGGATTTCCAGCCAAGTAACTGGCAACATGAAGGCCCTGGCTGCCCTTGCCTTCATACTTGCATCTAGGCTTCAGTTCCACGGGTAGCCGGCACTAAAAGTGGCAGAGAAGTGTCATTAAATGTTATTAAGTCACAATGATCAGATGTAAGGCAGCTCACAGAGCAGGGCAGAGTGAAGGGAGAACAGAGAGAGAGCTGGCTTAACAACAGCGACACGGAAGTGGACACAGAAAATTCCCCCAAACCACTGGATCTCACCCACCACTGAGACTCCCACCAGGATGCCAGATTTCTTTGGAATTACATAAAATTTAGAGAAGGAAAGCTGCAAAGTTCATTTTAAAACGTGCAGTCATTTTTATTTCAAGGAGGCAGATGAATCTCCTGAAACAACAGCTTTACCTCCATGTCCCTGGGCTTAGGGGCTCCAGCCCTCCTGTGGACAGGAGCTCAACCTTCTAAATTCAGCCCATTTATCACACGCCCCACAGAACCTTCCCAGACCTTCCCAGACACTACTTAAGGAGCACAGTCCACACCCACCAGCTTCCACAGGCTGGCATCTCGAACACAATACGAATTCAATGCAACTTCACTCAACTCCCACTATTTTAATTTAAAACGTCCACTCTACCTAAGATAGATCTCCACGACCGTCTTCCATTTATATTCCTCATACCTTGTCTCACAATCTCGAATCACTTCTGCATTTACGTGTTCGTTTTTGAATCCATTTATTATTTATTATCTGTCTCACCCAGAAACGTTCAGCTACGGCAGCAATTTTGCCCAGGGCTTGTACACCGTCAGTATTTGTTGACTGAACATTTGTTGTTCTTTTCTCAGCTGTTTCGAATTTTGGTATTGAGGTCTTCAAAAATAATTTTAAATAGTGTAGTCTGTAAAAATATTGAATCACTATGTTGTACATCTGAAGCTAATATAATATTGTATATCAACCATAATTTTTTTAAAAAAAGCACAGAATGGAGTAGAAATTGTTCAACCTTGAGCATACGTAAGAGCTCGTTTTAAGTCCCCGCTGTGCCACTTAACACTGGGACCCTGAGGATGATTCTGAAACTCGGTTTCCACAGCGACAAGCTGGAGACGAGACTCTGGCTGCTGAGAGATTTAGTTGGCATAAACTACGGGAAGGAGTCCAGCACACAGCAGGTACCCACCGGATAGCAGTTTCTTTTCTCCCTTCCACGTTTGTGCTTACATTTTTAAAATAGGAACGAAACAGAATGTCCCCTCTGTGGGCAGGTTATTTCTTCAAATGCCATCTCTGTTCTTCCCCTTCTGTGTTATTTATGTGAAAATGACATTTTCAGACATCTCATCAATCGCGAACCGTATTCTCTTGGTTCCCACTGACTATGGGAATTGTTTAAGCTCTATAGGATCAGGATCTCTAAGAGAAAACCCTCAGAATCCATATTTTTTATAAAGGACTTCAATTTTTTAGAGCAGTTTTAGGTTCACAGCAAAACTGAAGGGAAGGTACAGAGATTTCGCATATACCTTCCTGTTCCCATACATGCAGAGCCTCTCCCATTATCGGCATCCCGCCAGAGTGGTGCATTTGTTACAAATGATGAACCTATATCGACACGTCATCACCCACTCACTCTTGGTGTTGTACATCCTAGGGGTTTGGATAAATGTATACTATGCATCTATCATTGTAGTGTCATACAAAGTAGTTTCACTGTCCTAAAAATCCTGTTCTCCCCCTATTCATCCCTCCTTCCCCCCAACCCCTGGCAACCACTGATCTGTTTACTGTATCTATAGTTTTGCCTTTTCCAGAATGTTATATAGTTAGAATCATACTCTGTGTGTGTGTGTGTGTGTGTGTGTGTGTAGCCTTTTCTAATTGGCTTATTTCACTTAGTAATATGCATTTAAGATTCTTCCATATCTTTTCATGACTTAATAGTTCATTTCTTTATAGCACTGAATAATAATCCATTGTCTGGATATACCACAGCTCATTAATCCATTCACCTACTGAAGTGCATCTTGGTTGCTTCCACGTATTGGCAATTATGAATAACGCTGCTTATAAACATCTGTGCGCAGGTTTTTGTACGAACGTAAGGAGTGTCACTGCTGTATTGAAAGAGCTAGAGAATAAGACAAACCAGTTCCTGTGACATCAGAGAGCACGTGTGATGTGCAATAAAAGTATCGCACCATGAATACACAGGACGTTCAAAGAGGGAGGGAGAAAATCAGGCAAAAGGGAAACGAGAAAAAAAGTCTCATAGAGGAAGCAGTAGTTTACGTGGCCCTTTGATAAACGGCAGGATTTGAGGGCACGTGAGGGCTCATTATACTATTATGTCTTCTTTTTATATATGTTCAATGTGTCCATAATAAGACATGAAAAGGCAACAGTAGGATTCCGAGGAGGAGGAGCTCACGGTGTGGCGAGGACGCCACTGTGGCCTCTCAAAGGCCGTGACACGGAAAGACTGAAAGATTGTAACTAACAATTTTTAATTTTCAGATTTAGGAAGAGAAGTCATCTGTTTTTTAGTAGAGGAGTATCGTGCCATGTTGTGTTTGAAAAACAAATGATGTAACAAGATTAATCTGCTATCTGCAGGGCGTTTTGAAACTGTGGTACACATGCACACACATAACACCTGCATACACACGCACAGATCCGCATACACACACCTGGGTGGTTCAGGCTGTTGGGTCTTTGCTCATATTTCCCCTGAAGTGTTACCATCCTTCCCCCCTGGCCAGTTGCAGCACACTCAGCTCAAGTGCCTTCTCCTCCAGGAAACCTTCCATAAAAAACATGCAATAAATGTCCCTTATCTGTGTGGCCACAGGACTCTACACATTATCTTCCGTCTTCCTTCTTACACTGATTGATTGAACCCACCTGCTCACCCGTCTCTTCTGCTAGAAGGCGAGCTCTTCAGAGCCAGACCCCATGCCTTACCCAGGTGCAGAGTAAGCACTAGACCCAAAAAATGAGAGGCAGAGACCACAGCAACTTGGCTAATAAATTTAAGTTCCTTAAACCTCACAGAGGCAGAATCTATAGGCTCTGGTTATTTCCTGGATAAGAAGTATAGAAGACCAGCAGAAGCTAAGCTGTAGTAGTAACAGTGGCGGCAATCTGGCTTTTCCCCACCTAGATAAAATTAAGTAAAAAAGGAAAGTCAGGCCAGTTGGGGTGGGAGGTGGGAGAAGGCAGATAATGAGCTCCAGTCCTTAGATGTGCTAGGGATAAGCTGAAGGGACACCTGGCAGATTTCAAGCAGGCACATGGAGCTTCAGAGAGGGATGGCGGGGGGTGGGGGGCGCGGTATGAAAATCTGTTGAGTGACAAACAGAGAAGTAGAAAGTTGAATGAGACAGGCAGAGAAACAAGAAGTGAAAGAGAACGGCAAGCAGCCTATGCAAGAACATTTTGAGAGAATGAGATGTAAATGAAGAATCAGCGAAGGACACCAAGAATCTCTGGAGGTGTCCAAGGAGAAAACCCAGCGAGCGCAGAGCAGCACCATCCACTATTCAGAAAAGGTCCTATTTTCAAAGGATGAGAGCACTCCAGAGAGTTTTCTTACAGCTTCCCGGAACTGAAGTTCTTTTTTCAGACCCGGTCGAGCTGAAGCATATGCTTAGTCACGTTAACCATTTGGTGCTGACTTTGTGCTTTTGAAAGAACCTGAAAGCAAAGCACAGCCAAGGCCATCCCGGTGTGGTCTGGGGCCCAGTGAAAGCAGGGGGTGTGCGTGGGGGTTAGGCGGGGAGGGCCCACCGTCTGTACTCATCTCCTTCCTCATTTACATGCCGCTTCATTCATGAGTCTTATCAAAAGGAAACGCAGTCACAGGGTGTTAAAAATACCGCTTTACAATAAAAATACGGCAGCAGTGGCAAAGAAATTGAGGGATGTGGCTCATCTTTTCAAAATGCATGCTCCTCCTGGTTAGGTTTAAAAATTGCACTTATATTTTAGAGAGAAATATTGAAATGTCTCCAGGTGGAATAATATGATTCTAGGATATGCTTCAAAATAATATGGGAGTGGGCTGGGGTGGAGATAGAGGTGAAATAAGCTAGTAATCGTCAAAGCTGAGTGATGGACACACGGTGCTCGCTATCTGTCTGTCTTTGAGTATGTTTGAAAATTTCCAAAATGTGCTGATTTTCTTGAATAGCTACTGAATCACAGAAAATTCTCTTTTAATAGTTAAAAAAGAGGGATAGTAAGAAGACTGCATTTTTCTCTTGGGAGAAGTGGATTCTTTTTTCCCTTTGGTCTAAGATCACAATATTTTAAAAATTTTTATTGGAGTAGAGTTGATTTACAATGTGTTCGTTTCAGGTGTACAGCAAAATGAATCAGTTATACATAGACATATATCCACTCTTTTTTTTTAGATTCTTTTCCCATATGGGCCATTACAGAGTATCAAATAGAGTTTAAGATCACAATTTTAATAGCACTGAGATCACCTCCCTTTAGCCAAGGAAACTACAGGGTCATAATTTTCATTCAACCAGCTGCTTGAAGACTAAGAAGTGCAGAGAAATACAGAGGAAAGTTCTTGATCTATATGTCTTCTAAGAGTGCTACCAGTACAATCCATCCTGCTTCTCCCCCAGATTTACCTAATTTCTTTTAGTGAGCTGCGTTCTACCATGATGTCATTGACCCATGTTGAGGTCACCTTAAAAAGGGGACTCTGGGGTTTCCCTGGTGGCACAGTGGTTGGGAGTCTGCCTGCCAATGCAGGGGACACAGGTTCGAGCCCTGGTCTGGGAAGATCCCACATGCCACGGAGCAACTAGGCCCGTGAGCCACAACTACCAAGCCTGCACGTCTGGAGCCTGTGCTCCGCAACAAGAGAGGCCACAATAGTGAGAAGCCTACGCACCGCGATGGAGAGTGGCCCCCGCTTACCGCAACTAGAGAAGGCCCTCGCACAGAAACGAAGACCCAACACAGCCAAAAATAAATTAATTAATTTTTTTTAAAAAAGGGGACTCTGAAATTCATCTCTGTAAGGTTGTTTTTGATTACCTTATATAATGTCTTCTTTTTCAAAAAATTTTACTTTTTATTGGTCTACAGTTGATTTACAATGTTGTGTTAGTTTCAGGGGTACAGCAAAGTGATTCAGTTACACATACACATATAGCTATTCCTTTTCAAATTCTCTTCCCATTTAGGTTATTAAAGAATATTGAATAGAGTTCCCTGTGCTCTACAGTAGGTCCTTGTTGGTTATCTATTTTATATACAGCAGTGTGTACATATCAATCCCAATCTCCCAATTTATCCCTCCCCCCCCCACCTTTCCCCCTTTGAATAACCATAATGTCTTCTTTATAAAGACTCTTGGGGTAAAAATATGTGTTACCAATAACAAGAAGAGTTGGTTTCTCCTGTATAATTTCTGCCTATGGATGATGTGAATGTTCCTCTAATGTGTTTCCTTCCTTGGGTTGATGGCTAAAAAGCTTAAGGCCAAACCTGGACTCATATTCGTACTCATTTCTGACTCAGTGTTTTTTGTGGCTCTGTTCCTGTCTTACCCACGCTTTTAATAATATTTTATTGTGGAACATTTTATATATATGGGAAAGTAAACAAAACAGTTATAATCAACCTCTGTCTACCTATTCCCCAGCTTCAAAAAATACCGACTTAAGACCAATTTTGGTTCATCTACACCCCACCCACATTCCCAGACATCAAATCATTCCATCCATAACTATTTTATCAGATATCTCTAAAGGAAATTGACTATTAAAAAATAACCATCAGGGCTTCCCTGGTGGCGCAGTGGTTGAGAGTCCGCCTGCCGATGCAGGGGACACAGGTTCGTGCCCCTGTCCGGGAGGATCCCGCATGCCGCGGAGCGGCTGAGCCCGTGAGCCATGGCCGCTGAGCCTGCGCGTCTGGAGCCTGTGCTCCGCAATGGGAGAGCCCACAACAGTGAGAGGCCCGCGTACAGCAAAAAAAATAAAAATAAAAATAAATAAAAAATAACCATTATCACACGGAAACAAATAAGTAATTTCTTAATATCTACTCAGTGCTCAAAATTCTAATTGTCTTGTGAAGAGGGGTTGGGAGAGGGGTAAGATAGGAGAAGGGGATGAAAAGGTACAAACCATAGGTATAAAATAAATAAGATACAAGAATGTAATTAATGTATAGGACAAGAAATCTCACCAATATTTTGTAATAACTTCAAATGGAGTATAATCTATAAAAATATCAAATCACTATGTATACACTTGAAACTAACAGAGCATTGTAAATCCACTATACTCCAGTAAATAACTCTAATTGCCTCCTTATAAATAAGATAAATAATTATCTTGTTTATAAATATTCTAAATACTCTTAAATTACGCTGTGTTTGAATCAGGATCAAAATTAGGTCCTTGCTATATAAAAAGCAAAGGGGACTTTCCTGGCAGTCCCGTGGTTAAGACTTCATCTTCCAGTGCAGGGGGTGCTGGTTTGATCCCTGGTTGGGGAGCTAAGATCCCACGTGCCTCGCAGCCAAAAACCAAAAAACCAAACCATAAAACAGTAGCAGTATTGTAACAAATTCAAGAAACACTTAAAACAAAATGATCCACATCAATTTTTTTTAAAAAAGCAAACAAATAAACAAATTAAATGAACAAACCAAACCAAACCAAACATGTAGATACAGAGAACAGAGCAGTGGTTACCAGAAAGGAAGGGGAGAGTAAGATGGGTAAAGGGGGATCCACCCTATGCTGATGGGTGGAAACTAAATTTTGGTGGTGAGCAGACTGCGGTGCACACGGAAGTCAAAATACAATGTTTTAAGATTAGGTGATAGAATTTTTAGGTCCCTGTCAGTCTATAAGCTCTCCCTCCGTTTCTTGTTGTCCACCCCTCCCCACCCAATGCGATTATTTTGCTGAAGAAATCTGGTCATTTGCCCTATACAGTTCCCCACTAATTCTGAGCACGCACCTTGTGGGCTTGTGTGCCCCTTTGTTAGCTAGAGTGTGATCAGACGGAAACTCGACTGCTCCGTTTGGCACAGCGGCATCACAGGTGGCCTCACCTGCTTTTAACTAAATTGCTGAATTCTTTGCATCCTAGTAAACGCTCCTAAACTCTTAATGGAAAAAAGGAAGAAATAAATAAATGAATGAATAACCCCTCAACAACACTGGGTAGTCAACAAACTTTTTAATCTTTGTCAATTTGATAAGTAAACAAAGGTACCCCATTGTTTTTAATCACCCTTTAAAACTGTGTAATGAAGTTGAATATTTTTAACATGTCTACTGACATCTGTAGTTACGTTTCTGTGAACTGCCTGTTCAAGCCATTTGCTCATTTTTATGTTAGGTTATTATTGTTGTTTTATTTGTAAGAGAAGACATTGCCCCTTCTGTAGTTTGAATCACAAAACACACACACATGTGAGTGTGTCTACCCACTTGGGTTGGGTTTTTCCCCCCTTTTTGATTGTACAGAATTTAAAATTTTTACATTACTTCATGGCCTCTGCACTTTTACAAGGAAGGAACATTCTTTCCTTTTCCCCAAATAGCTAGATAGTTGTCCCAATACCACCTATTAATCTGTCCATTTTTTTCTCCATTAATTTTACACATCTTTTTAATATTTATACCTCTTATATAAGTTCATTGGCTGCTATGTTTAAAAGTTATTAAATATTCATGGCATTGAAAGGCAACTTCACTCAATCCTGACTTTAAGAGAACTCTTTCTAGCTTTTCACCTTAAAAAAATTATGCTGGTTTTACGAAACTGTGTCATTTGCAGAAACGTGGATGGACCTGGAGACTGTCATACAGAGTGAAGTAAGTCAGAAAGAGAAAAACAAATATCATATATTAACGCATGTATGTGGAATCTAGAAAAATGGTACGGATGGTCTTATTTGCAAAGCAGAAGTAGAGACACAGATGTAGAGAACAAACATGGATACCAAGGGGGAAAGGGGGGTGAGTGGGGTATTAGGATGAATTGGGAGATTGGGATTGACATATCCACTACTACGTATAAAATAGATTGACTAATGAGAACCTACCCTATAGCACAGGGAACTCTACTTGGTGCTCTGTGGTGACCTAAATGGGAAGGAAATCCAACAAAGGGGATATGTGTATCCATATGGCTGATTCACTTTGCTGTATGGCAGAAACTGACACAGGAGTGTAAAGCTATGCTCCAATAAGAAAAAAAAAAGTATATATGCTGGTTTTAGATTCAGTTTGACAGAAGAAGGATAGAGCCATCCATGTTTACTGAGTGAAATGTCTTATCAAGGCTCTCAAAGACTTGCCCATACCGTAATCCTTAGAACTTGTGAGTGCTATAGCATGCTCAGGTTTCAGCAGCTGTGATTAAAGGAAGGCTTCTGGGATGAGGAGATTATCGTGGATTATCCAGTTGGGCCCTAAATGCCATCACATAGCTTCCTGATAGCAGAGAGGCTGAGAGACACGAGACACGAGACACACAAAGGAGGCAGAGGCCGGGGGATCCAGCTACAACCTGGAGAACGCCGCGAGTGCCGGCAGCTCCTGGAGGCTGGATTCTTTATCCCAGAGTCTCTGGAGGGAGCCTGACCTGCTGACACCTTGATTCTGGATTTCTGGCCTCCAGAAATATGAAAGAATAAATTTATGCTGTTTTAAGCCACCAAGTTTGCGGTTACTTGTTACAGCAGTTACAAGAAACTAGTACACTATGGGCGGACCTCGGAGAGATTATGGGTTCCAGTCCAGCCCAGGGCAATAAAGCAAATATCGCAAAAAAGCAAGTCACACGAATTCTTTGGTTTCCCAGTGCATGGTGAAGTTACGTTGACAATATAGAGTAGTCTATTGAGCGTGCAACAGCATTATGTCTAAAAAACAACGTTCATACCTTAATTTAAAATACTTTGTTGCTAGAAAATGCCAACCATCAGTGAGCAAATGCTGTTGGAAAAATGGCGCCGATAGACTTGCTCGATGCAGGGTTGCAACAAACTTTCAATTTGTAAAACATGCAATATCTGCAAAGCACGATAAAGCGAAACCCAATAAAACAAGGTATGCCTGTATTAGAAATGGATGCTGAATTTTACCAAATTCCCTTTCAACATTTATTGAAGTAATCCAGTGTCCTTCCTATTATACCCAAGCTGCCACGCTCTCTACCACATGGATTTCTTACTTTTTCCCTTTCTGTTTTCTTTCTTTCACCAACTCATTTTCACTCTCTTTATTTCCTCCTCAGCAGCTTCTGCCACTAAGCCTTCCTGAGGATCCTGTGTTCCTGCATTGCCTGTGGTGGTAGAAACTTAGAGCCTGCTAATCCCTGGATTCAAGAAACATCTAGAAAGTCTTAACTTGACAAAACAAAGGGGCAAAACAAAGTTAAGAAATGAAATGCAAACAAGAAGGAATAGGTATTAGTAAATGTTCCTTGGTAGATGCCTTTCTCTAGAACAAAGGAGATGGTTCTGGCTTCCTTTCATTTCTCTCTAGCTTGGGGCCAAGGAAGAAGTGTACCCTTTCCCCAGGCCTGTGGCACATTGTGAAATTCTTCATGTCCCCTGTCAACAAGAACCAAGAAGGTAAAGAAACCAGAGCCAAAGCAATCTCAGAAAATATGGCAAGATTCCTCACCTTGACACTCCAACCCTGCAGCCTGAAAAAACTCAGGATCATCCTCTTCCCCATGGCTGTTTCTGCAGTATCTCTCACTTTTTTCTCTCCAGGGAGGCTGGACATTTTTGAGAGTCATGTTTTACAAACCACAGCCTGGCAGAAAACCAGTGGCCTCTGCCTTTTGTTCTGCCACATACTTTGCTGGCTTCATGCATCCCCCACTGGTGACACTTCTGACTAGAGGTTCAGGATGGTTGATAAAAAAACAAAGACTAAGAAATAGCTTCAAGAAAACCACAAAACTTAAATGTGACGTTTTCTGAAAAGAGAAAGCAAACAACTTTTTTTATGCATGTCTACTCATATTTCATTACTATTTCAGATCCTCATGGAACCCTTAAGGGAAAATTCCACAGTCCTATAGAAGGACTTAGGTCCTTATCTCACCATAATTAACAAATATTGCTTCAGGCAGTGCCATAACTCTGCGTGTCAAAGAAGTGGAGTTCTCTAGTCTTGGTCATATGTCTAGAAATTGTTCCAGGCCCTCACCTTGAAACTTGTAAATCAGTTCACCTCTAAGACTAATTGCAAAAAAAAAAAGTACAGTTGACCCTTGAATAACACAGGTTTGAACTGTACCGATTCACTTACATGTGGATTTTTTTCAATAAATATGGCATCTGTATTTTTATTTTATAGTTCTTTAAATGAACTAAGTGTGGGGGAAAGTTTGTGCTCCATCAGAGCTCACAATATGTGGAACCAAAAGAACTAGGGTTTGAGTCCTAATTCTACCCAAACTGTTTGAGCTTCCTGCCCCTGGGTGAGTCACTGATCAATTCATTTGTTTTTCAGGCAGAGACAGCAGTCTGCAGATTTTTGACTGTGTGTGGGGTGGGGGCCGGGGGTGTCAGTGCCCAATCGCTGCTTCGTTGTTCAAGTGTCAACTGTACGTAAATTCCCCGTTGCATCCATAGAATGATCCACCTACCTATGCGATCAGAAATGGGAGTGAAAGGTATAAATTTAAAAATGCATCATGATGCCGTACACACAGCTACCTATAGTTTCCCCAAACTGGTTTTAATGGCTAACCAAAAATTCAAGGAGGTAATTTATAATGATCCCTGGATATACTAATTTTATAAGATTTTCTTTAGAAGAAGAACTACAATCCTGCAGCCTGTGGAACAAAAACCACCTTCACAGAAAGATAGACAAGATGAAAAGGCTATGTACCAGATGAAGGAACAAGATAAAACCCCAGAGAAACAACTAAATGAAGTGGAGATAGGCAATCTTCCAGAAAAAGAATTCAGAATAATCATAGTGACGATGATCCAGGACCTTGGAGAAAGAATGGAGGCAAAGATCGAGAAGATGCAAGAAATGCTTTAAAAAGATCTAGAAGAATTAAAGAACAAACAAACAGAGATGAACAGTACAATAACTGAAATGAAAACTACACTAGAAGGAATCAATAGCAGAATAACTGAGGCAGAAGAACGGGTAAGTGACCTGGAAGACAGAATGGTGGAATTCACTGCTGTGGAACAGAATAAAGAAAGAAGAATGAGAAGAAATGAAGACAGCCTAAGAGACCTCTGGGACAACATTGAACGCAACAACATTCGCATTATAGGGGCCCCAGAAAGAGAACAGAGAGAGAAAGGACCGAGAAAACATTTGAAGAGATTATAGTTGAAAACTTCCCTAACATGGGAAAAGAAATAGCCACTCAAGTCCAGGAAGTGCAGAGAGTCCCATACAGGATAAACCCAAGGAGAAACATGCCGAGACACATAGTAATCAAATTGGCAAAAATTAAAGACAAAGAAAGATTATTGAAAGCAACAAGGGAAAAACGACAAATAACATACAAGGGAACTCCCATAAGGTTAACAGCTGATTTCTCAGCAGAAACCCTACACCAGAAGAGAGTGCCATGATGTACTTAAAATGATGAAAGGGAAGAACCTACAACCAAGATTACTCTACCCGGCAAGGATCTCATTCAGATTCGATGGAGAAATCAAAAGCTTTACAGACAAGCAAAAGCTAAGAGAATTCAGCACCACCAAACCAGCTCTACAACAAATGCTAAAGGAACTACTCTAAGTGGGAAACACAAGAGAAGAAAAGGACCTACAAAAACAAACCCAAAACAATTAAGAAAATGGTAATAGGAACATACATATCAATAATTACCTTAAACGTGAATGGATTAAATGCTCCAACCAAAAGACACAGGCTCGCTGAATGGTTACAGAAACAACACCCATACATATGCTGTATACAAGAGGCCCACTTCAGACCTAGGGACGCATACAGACTGAAAGTGAGGGGATGGAAAAAGATATTCCATGCAAATGGAAATCAAAAGAAAGCTGGAGTAGCAATACTCAAATCAGAAGAAACGAACTTTAAAATAAAGAATGTTACAAGAGGCAAGGAAGGACACTACGTAATGATCAAGGGACCAATCCAAGAAGAAGATATAACAATTATAAATATATGTGCATCCAACTTAGGAGCACCTCAATACATGAGGCAGCTGCTAACAGCTCTAAAACAGGAAATCGACAGTAACACAGTAATAGTGGGGGATTTTAACACCTCACTTAAACCAATGGACAGGTCATCCAAACAGAAAATTAATAAGGAAACACAAGCTTTAAATGACACAATAGACCAGGTAGGTTTGTTTGCTATTTATAGGACATTCCATCCAAAAACAGCAGATTACACTTCTCAAGTGTGCACAGAACATTCTCCAAGATAGATCACATCCTGGGTCACAAATCAAGCCTCAGTAAATTTAAGAAAATTGAAATCATATCAAGCATCGTTTCTGACCACAACGCTATGAGATTAGAAATCAATTACAGGAGGAAAAATGTAAAAAAGACAAATACATGGAGGCTAAACAATACGTTACTAAATAACCAAGAGACCACTGAAGAAATCAGAGGAAATCAAAAAATACCTAGAGACAAATGACAATGAAAACACGATGATCCAAAACCTATGGGATGCAGCAAAAGTAGTTCTAAGAGGGAAGATTATAGCTATAAAAGCCTACCTCAAGAAACAAGAAAAATCTTAAACAATCTAACGTTACACCTAAAGGAATTTGAGAAAGAAGAAAAAACAAAACCCAAAGTTAGCAGAAGAAAAATCATAAAGATCAGAGCAGAAATAAATAGAAACAAAACAATAGGAAAGATCAATAAAACAAAAAGCTGGTTCTTTGAGAAGATAAACAACATTGGTAAACCTTTAGCCAGACTCATCAAGAAAAAGAGGGAGAGGACTCAAATCAAAATTAGAATTGAAAAAGGAGAAGTTAACAACGGCCACGGCAGAAGTACAAAGCATCCTAAGAGACTACTACAAGCAACTCTATGCCAATAAAATGGACAACCTGGAAGAAATGGACAAATCCTTAGAAAGGTATAACCTTCCAAGACTGAACCAGGAAGAAATAGGAATTATGAACAGAGCAATCACAAGTAATGAAATTGAAACTGTGATTAAAAATCGTCCAGCAAACAAAAGTCCAGGACCGAATGGCTTCACAGGTGAATTCTATCAAACTTTCAGAGAAGAGCTAACACCTATCCTTCTCAAACTCTTGCCAAAAATTGCACAGGAAGGAAAACTCCCAAACTCATTCTGTGAGGCCACCATCACCCTGATACCAAAACCAGACAAAGATATGACAGAAAAAGAAAATTACAGACCAATGTCACTGATGAATATAGATGCAAAAATCCTCAACAAAATGCTAGCAAACAGAATCCAGCAACACATTAAAAGGATCATACCCCGTGATCAAGTGGGATTTATCCCAGGGATGCAAGGATTCTTCAATATATGCAAGTCAATCAATGTGATACACCATATTAACAAATTGAAGAATAAAAACCACATGATCATCTCAATAGGTGCAGAAAAAGCTTTTGACAAAATCCAACACTGACTTATGATAAAAACTCTCCAGAAAGTGGGCATAGAGGGAACCTACTTCAACATAATAAAGGCCATATATGACAAACCCACAGCAAACATCATTCTCAATGGTGAAAAATGGAAAGCATTTCCTCTAAGATCAGGAACAAGACAAGGTTGCCCACTCTCACCACTGTTATTCAACATAGTTTTGGAAGTCCTAGCCATGGCAGTCAGGGAAGAAAAAGAAATGAAAGGAATACAAACTGGAAAAGAAGTAAAACTGTCACTGTTTGCAGGTTACATGACACTATACATAGAGAATCCTAAAGATGCCACCAGAAAACTACTAGAGCTAATCAATGAATTTGGTAAAGTTGCAGGATATAAAATTAATGCACAGAAATCTCTTGCATTCCTATACACTAATGATGAAAAATCTGAAAGCGTAATTAAGGAAACCCTCCCACTTACCACTGCAACAAAAAGAATACCTAGGAATAAACCTACCTAGGGAGACAAAAGACCTGTATGCAGAAAACTATGACACTGATGGAAGAAGTTAAAGGTGAGACCAACAGATGGAGAGATATACCATGTTCTTGGATTGGAAGAATCAATATTATGAAAATGACTATACCACCCAAAGCAATCTACAGATTCAGTGCAATCCCAACCAAATTACCAATGGCATTTTTTTACAGACCTAGAACAAAAAATCTTAAAATTTGTATGGACACACAAAAGACCTCGAATAGCCAAAGCAGTCTTGAGAGAAAAAAGTGGAGCTGGAGGAATCAGACTCCCTGACGTCAGACTACTCTACAAAGCCACAGTAATCAAGACAATATGGTACTGGCACAAAAACAGAAATACAGATCAATGGAACAGGATAGAAAGTCCAGAGATACACCCACGCACCTATGGTCAACTAATCCATGACAAAGGAGGCAAGGATATACAATGGAGAAAAGACAGTCTTTTCAATACGTGGTGCTGGGAAAACTGGACAGCTACATGTAAAAGAATGAAATTAGAACACTCCCTAACACCATACACAAAAATAAACTCAAAATGGATTAGAGACCTAAATGTAAGACCGGGCACTATAAAGCATGTAGAGGAAAACATAGGAAGAACACTCTTTGACATAAATCACAGCATGATCTTTTCTGACCCACCTCCTAGAGTAATGGAAATAAAAACAAAAATAAACAAATGGCACCTAATGAAACTTAAAAGCTTTTGCACAGCAAAGGAAACCATAAACAAGACGAAAAGACAACCTTCAGAATGGGAGAAAGTATTTGCAAACGAATCAACGGACAAAGGATTAATCTCCAAAATCTATAAACAGCTCATGCAGCTCAATATTAAAAAAACAAACAACCCAATCCAAAAATGGGCAGAAGACCTAAACAGACATTTCTCCAAAGAAGACATACAGATGGCCAAGAAGCACGTGAAAAGCTGCTCAGCATCACTAATTGTTAGAGAAATGCAAATCAAAACTGTGATGAGGTATCACCTCACACCAGTTAGAATGGGCATCATCAGGAAATCTACAAACAACAACAACAAAACCCAACCAAACAAAAAATAAATAAGATTTTCTTTAGTTCACAGGTCTGTATTGGACTGATTTCAATTGCAGAGTGTGGATGGCATTTCTCACAAGTCCTTATTACTGGGGAGCAGGGTGAAGGCCTGAGGGAAGTGCCCACTCATATCTATATATAATTAGATGGTTAAATTGGAAAACAACTCAACATGGCGCTGTGAAAAAAGAGGACTTATGGGAAGGGGCCAGGCCATAGCACTCATTAGCTGTAAGATCTTAAGAAGTTATTAATCTAAGCCTCGTTCTTAAAATGAGAATACCGATATCTACCTTGGTGGGACTGAAGGAGCAAAAGCGCAATATAGGCAGGACCACAGGATAAGCATGTGTTGGATAAATAAATACTGAAAGTTGCCGGGTCAGCTACACTGCTATTTGGGGCAAGTGCTTTCTTTGTTGTTATTGTTGCTTTAATTTATTTTATTGAAGTATAGTTGATACACAGTGTCGTACTGTATTAATTTCTGCTGTACAGCAAAGTGATTCAGTTATACATACACATTCTTTTGCACATTGTTTTTCATTCTGGTTTATCACAGGATACTGAATATAGTTCCCTGTGCTCTACAGTAGGACCTTGTTGTTTATCCATTCTCTATATGTTAGTTTGCATCTGCTAATCCCAAACTCCCCATCCACCCCTCCCCAACCCCCTCCCTCCCTGGGCAGCCACAAGTCTGTTATCTATGTCTGTGTGTCTGTTTCTGTCCCGTAGATAAGTTCATTTGTGTCATATTTTAGATTCCACATATAAGCGATATCACATGGCATTTGTCTTTCGCTTTCTGACTTTCTTCACTTAGTATGATCATCTCTAGGTCCATGTTGCAGGCAGGTGCTTTCTTATTAACAAGTAGCAGCTCGTGAGAAGAATAAAAGCAACTAATACTTATTGAGAATGTATAACATGCAAGGCAGAGTGCTCAGCATTTCTCATAAATTCTTAATTTAATGGTCACTACAACTCGATGGGATAAGTATTACCTCCACTTCAAGGGCCTTGTCCCGATACACAGAGCTTACACAGAGCTGACCAGTCAGCTTTCCCATGTAACTACATTTCGTCCTTGAACCACAATTACTCTTTAGCAAACGTCTTATTTCCACAGGCTTGTAGAACGATTCTTGCTGAAATGTGTCAGGACGATACATAAAATCTGGGAGGCAGAGGGCCCTTCAAAATGGTGGAGGAGTGAGACGTGGAGATCATCTTCCTCCCCACAGATACATCAGAAATACATCTACACGTGGAACAGCTCCTACAGAACACCTACTGAATGCTGGCAGAAGACCTCAGACCTCCCAAAAGGGAAGGAAATCCCCATGTACCTGGGTAGGGCAAAAGAAAAAAGAAAAAACAGAGACAAAAGAATAGGGACGGGACCTGCACCTCGGAGAAGGAGCTGAAAAGGAAGATAAGTATCCACACACTAGAAGCCCCTTCAATTGCGTAGACGGGGCGGGCGGG
>NW_006774279.1:8427-9287 GCF_000442215.2 Lipotes vexillifer | reverse complement strand
GGGTGGGTCTGGGAGCTGAGGCTCAGGCTTCGGAGATCAGATCTCAAGGAGAGGATTGGGGATGGCTGCGTGAACACAGCCTGAAGGGGGCTAGTGCACCACAGCTAGCCGGGAGGGAGTCCGGGAAAAAGCCTGGACCTGCCAGAGAGGCAAGAGACCTTTGTTTCGGGGTGTGCAAGGACAGGGGATTCAGAGCAGCGCTTAAACGAGCTCCAGAGATGGGCGCGAGCCGTGGCTACCAGCGCAGACCCCAGAGACGGGCACGAAATGCTAAGGCTGCTGCTCCAGCCACCAAGAAACCTGTATGCAAGCACAGGTCACTGTCCACACCTCCCCTCCAGGGAGCCTGTGCAGCCCGCCACTGCGGGACAACTTCCCCGGGAGAAAGCACGGCGCGCCTCAGGCTGGTGCAACGTCCTGCTGGCCTCTGCTGCCGCAGGCTCCCCCCCCGGCCTGAGCAAGCCAGAGCCCCTGAATCAGCTGCTCCTTTAACCCCATCCTGTCTGAGCGAAGAACAGACGCCCTCAGGCCGCCTACACGCAGAGGCGAGGCCAAATCCAAAGCTGAACCCCAGGAGCTGTGCGAACAAAGAAGAGAAAGGGAAATCTCTCCCAGCAGCCTCAGGAGCAGCAGAGTAAATCTCCACAATCAACTTGATGTTCCCTGCATCTGGGGAATACCTGAATAGACAACGAATCCTCCCAAAATTCAGGTGGTGGACTTTGGGAGCAACTGTAGACTTGGGTTTTCTTTCTGCATCTAATTTGTTTCTGGCTTTATGTTTATCTTAGTTTAGTATTTAGAGTTTATTATCATTGGTAGATTTGTTTATTGATTTGGTTGCTCTCTTCCTTTTTTTT
>NW_006774279.1:0-8363 GCF_000442215.2 Lipotes vexillifer | reverse complement strand
GCCGCTCCGCGGCATGTGGGATCTTCCCGGACCGGGGCGCGAACCCGCGTCCCCGGCGTCGGCAGGCGGACTCCCAACCGCTGCGCCACCAGGGAAGCCGCGGCTCTCTTCCTTTTTTAAAAAAATATATTTTTTTTTTCCCTTTTCTCTTTTGGTGGGTGTGTATGTGTTTGCTCCTTTGTGTGCTTTCGTCTGTATAGCTTTGCTTTTACCATTCGTCCTAGGGTTCTGTCTGTCCAGTTATTTATTTATTTTTTTTACTACAGTTTTTGGTGCTTGTTATCATGGGTGGATTTGTTTCTCTTTTGGTTGCTCTCTACTTTCTTATTTTTTTTATTACTTTCTAATTTTTTTATCCTTAATAATTTTTGAATTTTTATTTTAATAACTTTATTTATTTATTTTCTTTCTTTCTTTCTTTCTTTCTTTTTCTCCCTTTTTCTCTGAGCCGAATGGCTGACAGGGTCTTGGTGCTCCGGCTGGCCATTAGGCCTCAGCCTCTGAGGTGAGCCAACCTCAGGACATTGGTCCACCAGAGCCCTCCCAGCCCCACATAATATCAAACAGTGAAAGCTCTCCCAGAGATCTCCATCTCAACACTAAGACCCAGCTCCACTCAATGACCAGCAAGCTACAGTGCTGGACCCCCTATGCCAAAGAACTAGCAAGACAGGAACACAGCCCCACCCATTAGCAGAGAGGCTGCCTAAAATCATACTAAGTTCACAGACACCACAAAACACACCACCAGACACAGTCCTGCCCACCAAAAAGACAAGATCCAGCCTCATCCACCAGAACACAGGCACTAGTCCCCTCCACCAGGAAGCCTACACAACCCACTGAACCAACCTTAGCCACTGGGGGCAGACACCAAAAGTAACGGCAACTACGAACCTGCAGCCTGTGAAAAGGAGACCCCAAACACAGTAATTTAAGCAAAATCAGAAGACAGAGAAACACATAGCAGATGAAGGAGCAAGGTAAAAACCCACCAGACCAAACAAATGAAGAGGAAATAGGCAGTCTACATGAAAAAATAATTCAGAGTAATAACAGTAAAGATGATCCAAAATCTTGGAACTAGAATGGAGAAAATACAAGAAACATTTAACAAGGACCTAGAAGAACTAAAGAGCAAACAAACAATGAAGAACAACACAATAAATGAAATTTAAAATTCTCTAGAAGGAATCAATAGCAGAATGACTGAGGCAGAAGAACAGATAAGTGACCTGGAAGATAAAATAGTGGAAATAACTACCGCAGAGCAGAATAGAGAAAAAAGAATGAAAAGAATTGAGGACAGAGACCTCTGGGACAACATTAAACGCACCAACATTTGAATTATAGGGGTCCCAGAAGAAGAAAAGAGAAAAGGGACTGACAAAATATTTGAAGAGATTATAGTTACAAACTTCCCTAATATGGGAAAGGAAATAGTCAATCAAGTCCAGGAAGTGCAGAGAGTCCCATACAGGATAAATCCAAGGAGAAACACGCCAAGACACATATGAATCAAACTGTCAAAAATTAAATACAAAGGAAAAATATTAAAAGCAGCAAGGGAAAAGCAACAAATAACATAGAAGGGAATCCCCATAAGGTTAACAGCTGACCTTTCAGCAGAAACTCTGCAAGCCAGAAGGGAGTGGCAGGACATATTTAAAGTGATGAAAGGGGAAAGCCTACAACCAAGATTACTCTACCCGGCAAGGATCTCATTCAGATTCGACGGAGAAATTAAAACCTTTACAGACAAGTGAAAGCTAAGAGAATTCACCACCAAACCAGCTTTACAACAAATGCTAAAGTAACTTCTCTAGGCAGGAAACACAAGCGAAGGAAAAGACCTATAAAAACAAACCCAAAACAATTAAGAAAATGGCAATAGGAACATACATATCGATAACTACCTTAAATGTAAATGGATTAAATGCTCCAACCAAAAGACATAGACTGGCTGAATGGATACAAAAACAAGACCTGTATATATGCTGTCTACAAGAGACCCACTTCAGACCTAGGGACACATACAGACCGCAAGTGAAGGGATGGAAAAAGATTCCATGCAAGTGGAAATCAAAAGAAAGCTGGAGTAGCAATTCTCATATCAGAGAAAATAGACTTAAAATAAAACTATTACAAGAGACAGAGAAGGACATTACATAATGATCAAGGGATCAACTCCAAAATATATAACAATTGTAAATATTTATGCATCTCAATACATAAGGCAAATGCTAACAGCCATAAAAGGGGAAATCAACAGTAACACAGTAATAGTAAGGGACTTTAACACCCCACCTTCACCAATGGACAGATCCTCCAAAATGAAAATAAATAAGGAAACACAAGCTTTATATGACACATTAAACAAGATGGACTTGATTGATATTTATAGGACATTCCATCCAAAAACAACAGAATACGCTTTCAAGTGCTCATGGAACAATCTCTTGGATAGATTATATGTTGGGTCACAGATCAAGCCTTGGTAAATTTAAGAAAATTGAAATCGTATCAAGTATCTTTTCCGATCACAACGTTTTGAGACTAGATATCAATTACACGAAGAAATCTGTAAAAAATACAAACACATGGGGGCTTCCCTGGTGGCGCGGTGGTTGCGAGTCCGCCTGCCGATGCAGGGGACGCGGGTTCGTGCCCCGGTCTGGGAGGATCCCACATGCCGCGGAGCGGCTGGGCCCGTGGGCCATGGCCGGTGGGCCTGCGCGTCCGGAGCCTGGGCTCCGCAACGGGAGAGGCCACAGCAGTGAGAGGCCCGCGTACCGCAAGAAAAAAAAAAAAAAAAATACAAACACATGGAGGCTAAACAATACACTACTAAATAACCAAGAGATCACTGAAGAAATCAAACAGGAAATCAAAAAATACCTAGAAACAAATGACAATGGAGACAACGGCGACCCAAAACCTATGGGATGCAACAAAAGCAGTTCTAAGTGGGAAGTTTATAGCAATACAATCCTACCTTAAGAAACAGGAAACATCTCAAATAAATGACCTAACCTTACACCTAAAGCAGTTAGAGAAAGAACAAACAAACAAATGAAAAACCCAAAGATAGCAGAGGAAAGAAATCATAAAGATCAGATCAGAAATAAATGAAAAAGAAATGAAAGAAACAGTAGCAAAGATCAATAGAACTAAATGCTGGTTCTTTGAGAAGATAAAAAAAAATTGATAAACCATTAGCCAGACTCATCAAGAAAAAAATGGAGAAGACTCAAATCAATAGAATTATAAATGAAAAAGGAGAAGTAACAGCGGACACCGCAGAAATACAAAGGATCATGAGAGAGTACTGCAAGCAACTCTATGCCAATAAAATGGACAACCTGGAAGAAATGGACAAATTCTTAGAAAGGCACAACCTTCTGAGACCGAACCAGGAAGAAATAGAAAATATAAATAGACCAATCACAAGCCCTGAAATTGAAACTGTGATTAAAAATCTTCCAACACACAGAAGCCCAGGACCAGATGGCTTCACAGGCGAATTCTAGCAAACCTTTAGAGAAGAGCTAACACCCATCCTTCTCAAACTCTTCCAAAATATAGCAGAGGGCGGAACACTCCCAAACTCATTCTACAAGGCCACCATCACCCTGATACCAAAACCAGACAAAGATGTCACAAAAAAGAAAACTACAGGACAATATCACTGATGAACATAGATGCAAAATCCTCAACCAAATACTAGCAAACAGAATCCATCAACACATTAAAAGGATCATACACCATGATCAAGTGGGGTTTATCCCAGGAATGCAAGGATCCTTCGACATACGCAAATCAATCAATGTGAAACACCATATTAACAAATTGAAGGAGAAAAACCGTATGATCATCTCAGTAGATGCAGAAAAAACTTTTGACAAAATTCAACACCCATTTATGATAAAAACAAAAACAAAAAAACCTCCAGAAAGTAGGCATAGAGGGAACTCACCTCAACATAATAAAGGCCATATATGACAAAGCCACAGCCAGCATCGTTCTCAATGGTGAAAAACTGAAACCATTTCCACTAAGATCAGGAACAAGACAAGGTTGCCCACTCTCACCACTATTATTCAACATAGTTTTGGAAGTTTTAGCCACAACCATCAGAGAAGAAAAAGAAATAAAAGGAATCCAAATTGGAAAGGAAGAAGAAAAACTGTCACTGTTTGCAGATGACACGATACTATACATAGAGAATCCTAACAATGCCACCAGGAAACTACTAGACCTAATCAATGAATTTGGTAAAGTAGCAGGATACAAAATTAATGCACAGATATCTCTTGCATTCCTATACACTAATCATGAAAAATCTGAAAGAGAAATTAAGGAAACACTCCCACTTACCATTGCAACAAAGAGAAAATACCTAGGAATAAAGCTACGTAAGGAGACAAAAGACCTGTATGCAGAAAACTATAAGACACTGATGAAAGAAATTAAAGATGATACAAACAGATGGAGAGATACACCACGTTCTTGGACTGGGAGAATCAACATTGTGAAAATGACTATACTACCCAAAGCAATCTACAGATTCAGTGCAGTCCCTATCAAACTACCAATGGCATTTTTCACAGAACTAGAACAAAAAATTTCACAATTTGTATGGAAACACAAAAGACCCTGAATAGCCAAAGCAATCTTGAGAAAGAAAAATGGAGCTGGAGGAATCAGGCTCCCTGACTTCAGAATATACTACAAAGCTACAGTAATCAATACAGTATGGTATTGGCGCAAAAACAGAAAGCTAGATCAGTGGAACAGGATAGAAAGCCCAGAGATAAATCCACGCACCTATGGTCAACTAATCTATGACAAAGGAGGCAAGAATAAACCATGGAGAAAAGACAGCCTCTTCAATAAGTGGTGCTGAGAAAACTGGACAGCTACATGTAAAAGAATGAAATTAGAACACTCTCTAACACCATACACAAAAGTAAACTCAAAATGGATTAAAGACCTAAATGTAAGACCAGACACTATAATACTCTTAGAGGAAAACATAGGCAGAACACTCTATGACATCAATCAAGGATCTTGACAGCAAGATCCTTTTTGACCCACCTCCTAGAGAAAGGGAAATAAAAACAAAAATAAACAAATGGGACCTAATGAAACTTCAAAGCTTTTGCACAGCAAAGGAAAGCATAGACAAGACGAAAAGACAACCCGTAAAATGGGAGAAAATGTTTGCAAACGAAGCAACTGACAAAGGGTTAATCTCCAAAATATACAAGCAGCTCATGCAGCTCAATATCAAAAAACAAATAACCCAATCCAAAAATGGGCAGAAGACCTAAATAGACATTTCTCCAAAGAAGATATACAGATTGCCCAAAAACACATGAAGGGACACTCAACATCACTATTCATTAGAGAAATACAAATCAAAGCTACACAGAGGTATCACCTCACAGAATGGCCATCATCAAAAAATCCACAAACAATAAATGCTGGAGAGGGTGTGGAGAAAAGGGAACCCTCTTGCACTGTTGGTGGGAATGTAAATTGATACAGTCACTATGGAGAACAGTATGGAGGTTCCTTAAAAAACTAAAAATAGAACTACCATAGGACCCAGCGATCCCACTACTGGGCATATACACTGAGAAAGCCATAATTCAAAATGAGACATGTACCACAGTGTTCACTGCAGCACTATTTACAATAGCCAGGACATGGAAGCAACCTAAGTGTCCATCGACAGATGAATGGATAAAGAAGATGTGGCACATGTATACAATGGAATATTACTCAGCCATAAAAAGAAACGAAATTGAGTTATTTGTAGTGAGGTGGATGGACCTAGAGACTGTCACAGAGTGAAGTAAGTCAGATAGAGAAAAGTAAATACCGTATGTTAACACATATATATGGAATAGTAATAATTTTTTAAAATGGTTGTGAAGAACCTAGGGGCAGGACAGGAATAAAGACATAGATGTAGAGAATGAATGGACTTGAGGACATGGGGAGGGGGAAGGGTAAGCTGGGACAAAGAGAGTAGCATTGACATATATACGCTACCAAATGTAATACAGATAGCTAGTGGGAAGCAGCCGCTTAGCACAGGGAGATTAGCTCGGTGCTTTGTGACCACCTAGAGGGGTGGGATGGGGAGGGTGGGAGGGGGACGCGAGAGGGAGGAGATATGGGGACATATGTATATGTATAGCTGATTCACTTTGTTATAAAGCAGAAACTAACACACCATTGTAAAGCAATTATACTGCAATAAAGATGTTAAAAAATATAAAAATAAAAAAAAGGGAAAAAGAATATCTGAGAGGCAGAGGAAAAAGTCCTGGATTAAATCTCCTGTACAGATTTTCTACGTCTGTGTGGAGACTTCTCTAGACAAGAAATGCAAGCTATAAATCTCTTTACCAGGAACTATCGTGACATGACCTAGGTCTATCGGGAGATCCAGACTCAACTGAAAAGCCATATTGCCATGAACTTTGCCCAAGATATTGTAACCTTTCTGGACTTTAGTTCCCCTGATGCTAAAATGGAAAACATTCCATCTGTAAACTAGGTAATTTTCTCGTTAAACGGCACTCTGGTATTTGACAGGAGCACTATTCCAGCTTTATTGATAACATCATAAAGTTTCCTACTATGAGAGAGCTTGGTGGTGTGTTTATAAACTAACACCCCTTCCCTAAGGGGGTTTCTGTTGAAATTGATAAGCCTATTCCCTATTCCCATAAATTACATTTAGCAGGAGGGTATCAGTCAAGTGACTCTTTCAGAGTTATGACTGTGGCTACTGTTTGCAGAATGCTGTGTCTCAGTGATACTCGTGCTGTGTGTGGTGATATTCCTCTCAATTGCAAGGAAGGGGCTCTTAGTTCACTAGTGAATTCCTTGATCACCTCATCCTGACAGTAATCTCACCTCATGCTTCTTACTTCCTCCTGGCGGATTCACCAGTCTCAGGCTAAACTAAACACTCAAGGCCACTGAGCCTCGTAAATCTAGCTACATGCCAGAAACCTTAACATTCAATATAAAATAAATGCACAAAACCAAATACATCTCCACAACCATCTTGGGGCACTTTCTGCGTAGGAAGAACTCCTGTCTCTTACTAAGGATAGTATTTTCTCTCCAGGAAGCCACTCTGTTCTCCAATGCCTAAAAAATAAATAAACAAACTAGGGCTTATACCAAACAACACTCTCCCTGCATCTGTCCATGTAACCAGAACACGAGTCCACATGTGGTCATTGGGCTTCTGGCACAATGCCTGGGAAAACCATTTAGAGAATTCTCTCTCCTCCTTGCTGCAGTCTCATTCTACGTTCCCACCCAGAATTGTTCTAGGTATATGTTCTAGACTTAATTTTAGCACAGGGCTGGTAACTTTGAAACCTCAGGCTCTTCATCAAAAGTACACATCAATGAAAATAGGAAAAGACACAGACTTTCCCCAAAAGTTACTATGGGGGGAAAAAAGAGAACATAGGATATTAAGGAAGAAATCAGGATCTACGGGACGTTTTAGTGTTGGGGTTTTTTGTACTTTTGTTACTGCTTTCTAAAAAATGATGGGAAATCTGACCAAGAATCCAGCCAAGGAAAGAAGCCAGTGGGAGACAGAGACCAGAGAAACAGCACCGATGGGGCAAAACCCCAGGGGACATGGTGGGATCCATAGCCCAGAGGAGAGAGGTTAGACTCAGAGAAAGGAGTGGAGGGTCCCTCTTTAAGACAAGAAGGACATTAAGAGTGACAACAAAGACAAGATTCTATGTGAAGGGAAGTACTGACACATAACAGGGGTTCCGCCACGATTTCCCATGGGGTCCAGGAAACACGAGGCCAAGAAACATTAGAAACAGCCAGAATAGGTCAGCAGAGGGAGTTCCTATAGTTTCAAATGAAATCTTACCAAGGACTCTTGCAGTATATGAGCTCCTGAGAAAGTAGCTAATATTCTATGAGAAACAAGAAAATTCCAACAAGCAACTCAGTTATGTAAGGCTGGAAAGTAGGTAGATGTGCTCTAAACCCTCCTTATTTCTTCTCAGAACCTCCCCATTCCAAAGCTGCTCATCATAAAACCTGGAAACAAAAGAGTCAGAAGTGGTTCCCAGCTCAAGAACCATCCATGAGTCTCAAAGGCCATATGTGAGTACACGATGCATTTTACTCTTCAATAAATTTTAGAAAGTTTGCTACTAAAGAGTTGGAATTCTTAATCTCCAGAGTTGCAAACCCCAAGGTCTACAATAGGTCCAGACATTACCTTTTTTGCAAGTGCCAGAGCAGTTAAACCGTTTTACATTTTCATCAGCAATGTATTAAAGTTCCAGTTTCCCTAC
>NW_006774277.1:0-391 GCF_000442215.2 Lipotes vexillifer | reverse complement strand
GATATACCATGTTCTTGGATTGGAAGAATCAACATTGTGAAAATGACTCCACTACCCAAAACAGTCTACATATTCAACGTAATCCCTATCAAACTAGCACTGACATTTTTCACAGAACGAGAACAAAAAATTTCACAATTCGTATGGAAACACAAAAGACACTGAATAGCCAAAGCAATCTTGAGAATGAAAGACGGAGCTGAAGCTATCAGGCTCCCTGACTTCAGACTATACTAAAAAGCTACAGTAATCAATAGATTATGGTACTGGCACAGAAACGGAAATATAGATAAATGGAACAGCATAGAAAGACCAGAGATAAACCCACACACATATGGTCACCTTATCTTTTATAAAGGAGGCAGGAATATACAGTGGAGAAAGGACAGCC
>NW_006774276.1:0-1500 GCF_000442215.2 Lipotes vexillifer | reverse complement strand
GGATGTCAAAGAGTGGAATGGTCAGTTGGAAACAAACAAAAATTTATTTTACCAGCAGTGTGTTTTTGTTACACATTGAGTTGATATCAAAACTGGAGAATTCTAATTATTGAGTGGAAACTTAAAAGAGTAACAGGACTGTATATAAAAAATCTTACCTAGCTCTGAAGTAACTCAAAATTAATCAAAATTATTAAAAATTATGAGAAGTATATATTTCAACAAATGTAATTGAGTATTGCTTTAAAATTTTAAAGAATAAATATGAATCAAAATAATATTTGAACAAAATAAGAAAATAACAGATGCCTATAAAATAAAAGCACAGGGTACAAATACTAGAGTATATTAAATATTATAAATTTTTCATTCTGTGTAAAGTATTAATTGGCTATATTTTAGCCATTTAAAGAGTAGAAAAATGCTATAAAAGTTTAATATAAATATTTAGAATAAGCAGTAATACAAATCAAAAAAGCTAAGAATGAGCATTAATGCTTTTATATTCTACCAAGGTAACAAATTGTTCTATTAGATGTTTGGGTTACTCTGAATTCTGACATAATAGGAAATGCCAGACAAGCATGTAAGTGTATGGGCACGTGCACACACACACACACACACACACACAGACCTACACACAGATTCATGCACAGGGACCTAAGTACAATATATTCTTTTGTAAAATCTTAGTGGGCATTTTTCAAGTCATTTTTTCATACCTAAATGCAAAGCCCTCTCATATGTAGCATAAACACATGGCACAAGAAAACAATGCAACAACTGGCATTCGAAATTTCTCAGTAATTTAGTTAAATATTTCTTCATAATGGAGTTCAATGTTACACTATTTAAATATTATGATTAATTCAATATCACATTATATTTATTTGAAAGATCATATGTGTTTACATTTAGCCTTGGTATTGGTCATTTATCTCCATCTTTATCTGAAAGACAACATATTACTATGTTTATGTTTTAATGGATATTTTTGTGATTTTATTCATGATTTCAAGTCCAGTGTCTCAAATTTTTTTAAATAAATTAATCATTTGTTTTTTGTTTTTTGTTTTTTGTTTTTTTTGGCAGTACGCGGGCCTCTCACTGTTGTGGCCTCTCCCATTGTGGAGCACAGGCTCCAGATGAGCAGGCTCAGTGGCCCCGGCTCATGGGCCCAGCCGCTCCACGGCATGTGGGATCTTCCCAGACCGGGGCACGAACCTGTGTCCCCTGCATCGGCAGGCGGACTCTCAACCACTGCGCCACCAGGGAAGCCCTAATCATTTGTTTTTATATGTAGTCTGGAACTTTTCCACAAGTAAATCATGTATATTAGAATATTTCTGTCCCCATTGGCATAAAGTAAAGGGCATACTTTATGATATTTGGCTACCCTTATCAGTGTTTCACAAAGGTATTGGAATCTATGATATATTCTCTGTGTCTTGCATCCTTACAAATTTTAGGTGGATTCTGTCTGTCTGGATAACTATATAA
>NW_006774275.1:0-789 GCF_000442215.2 Lipotes vexillifer | reverse complement strand
AGCACAATCCAACATACGGCGAAACAATTGCGCGACATCGTTCCCGTGGAAAACCTTCAAACGCTCGACATACCCCAACACTCCACAATAATCACTCGCCAGCATCCCGGCTTTGTTTGCAATTGAATCATCCGCACCAGCCTCAACCAATGTTTTCATTATACGGTCACTCCCGTATAAGCGGGCTAAAATAAGAGGTGTATCTCCATTCGCGTCCTGAGCATTGATATCAGCGCCTCGCGCAATGATCTTTTTTACGGCAAAGGGATTTCCAAACCCTTTGCTGGCTAACAGGTGCAACGCCGTCCTTCCGAATGGATCAAAACTATTGACCTCCACCCCTTGTGACAAATACGTGTCCACATCAAAGAATTGCCCACGCGCGGCGCGATCAAGAAATTGCCTGTTGAGTTCCGCTTGCTGTTCACCCATAAAGACCCCTTAATATGATTGAGATACATCCACTCAACCACGGATGGCAACATTGTCAACAGCCCACAACGTAATTCTTCTTTGGATGCACCACGCCAACTCAAATCTTGCGTAATTTCTTTTGGGTGGGCTGGGCATTGAGAACTGCGCGTTCCAACAGGATCCTCTGCCGTTGCTCAGGTGTGCTTTGAGCCAGGGCGTCAATGAAGGGCCACAATGAATAAATAGGTTTAAGTTGCGACTCCAACGGACGCTCATCAACACGAACACCCAGCATCTGGTAGCAGGATCGCGCCATTGAGTTAGCAAGGACATCAAGTGTTGCAGTGCTGCCATCAGACGAAAAGAAGACATAGC
>NW_006774274.1:0-2707 GCF_000442215.2 Lipotes vexillifer | reverse complement strand
CCCGCGTCCCCTGCATCGGCAGGCGGACTCTCAACCACTGCGCCACCAGGGAAGCCCAATAAAGCTTTTTTTAAAAAAATAACTTTAATGTACTGAAAGATTTAAAAAAACAAAGAAAGAAAAACACTACCTTAGTCCCAGTCCTTCCTTGTGTGTGCAGGCTGTTTTTAAGAACTGTGGACAACTCAGGTTGAATTAAGTTTTGTTAAGGCTGAATCTGGACTTCTATAGACTTCTTTCCAAAATCTTCCAAAACAGATGGCTTTATTCCCCAGCCACTAGAACAAAGTACCCTTGGCCTCAGACAGGAAGAAATTTGGTGTCTTCTACCTCTTATAACTAAGAGCTGAAGGTTTATTTCAAGGAATCTGTGTCAGAGAATTTCTGTGCATTTGCTGAAGATACCTCCTTCTTGTTACTCTCATTCCTCTATTCATTCAGTGCATGTTAACTGAGCATCTAGTATGTGTCGGGCTTCTAATTGGCCAAATGAGGACACAGGTGTGAACAAGACAGGCACAATCAGGGTCACGTTATGCACTTTGTGGGCCCTAGGCACTTCTGCCTTTTTGAGTTCTTTCTTCCATTAAAAAAAATTAATTTATATTTTATGACTCTCTTGGTGTAAAGACAATATAGTCTAGACTGAATTATCATATATCCATTATTCTTATATTCATTTTTTTCAAATAATTTGAAAAGAAATTTAAATTAAGATATTTTTGTGGACCCCTAAAATATCACAGACAGTAGGCCTCCTGAGCCACTGGGTAACAGTCCCAGCCCTCATCGAGTCTGCTGCTAGAAGAGGTAATCTTTGAACAGATGCTCACACTAATAGCTAAGTAGGTGTTCTAAGCAAAGGGCAAAGCAAACAGAAGAGGGAAGGAGCACAGTGTCTAAGAGGAACTAAAAGAAGGCCAGTGGTTGCAGCCTAATAATCCACAGGGAGCTCCATGAGACTGCAGGTGTAAGCTGAAGTTGAGTCATGTAGGATTTTGGCCTCGTGTTTTAGGAATAGTAAGAAGCCATTGAAGTGCATCAAAGCATACAGTTAACAGAGTGAATAGGCAACCCATGGAATGGGAGAAAATATTTGCAAATCAGATATCTGATAAGAGAGTAATATCCAGGATATACAAAGAACTCCTACAACTCAACAACAAAGAAAACAACTTAAAAATGGGCAAAGGACTTGAATAGACATTTCTCCACAGAAGATATACAAATGGCCAGTAAGTATATAAAAAGATACAGAATATCTCTAATTAGTAGAGAAATGCAAATCAAAACCACTATGAGATACCACTTCTCACCCATTAGGATGACTACTATAAAAAAATAATAATAAGTGTTGGTGAGGATGTGGAGAAATTGGGACCTTTGTGCACCGTTGGTGGGAATGTAAAAAGGCATAGCTGCTATGTTAAAATAGTATGACAATTCCTCAACAATTAAAAATAGAACTACCATATGATACAGCAATTCCAATTCTGGGTAAATGCCCAAAAGAATTGAAAGCAGCTTCTCAAGGAGATATTTGTACACTCATGTTTATAGCAGCATTATTCACAATAGCCATAAGATGGAGGCAACCCAAGTGTCCATCAGATGAATGGTTTAAAAAAATGTGGTGTATACACACAATGGAATATTTTTCAGCCTCAAAAAGGAAGGAAATTCTGACACATGCTATGACATGGATGAACCTTGAGGGCATTATGCTAAGTGAAATAAGCTATTCACAAAGATAAATAAAGATAAAAAAGATAAATATTGTTTAATTCCACTTATATGAGGTACATAGAGTAGTCAAACATACAGAGACAGGAGAATGGTGGTTTCTAGGAGCTAAGGAGAAGGGAATTGTTTAATGATACAGAGTTTCAGTTCTGCAAGCTGAACAACTTCTGGAGATTGCATAACAATGTGAATAGACTTAACACTACTAAACTGTATACTTAGAAATCGTTACGATGGTAAATTTTGTGTAACATGTTATAAATGATATAATTAAGATTTTTTTGAAAGATAGCTCTGACATTTGTGGAAAGGATAAACAGGAAGTGTGCAAGAGTGAGTCCAGAGAAATCTCCTGGAGGATGTTGCAGAAGTGCAGGCGAAAGATGAGGGTGATTTGACTAGACTTGACTAGAGATGAGGTGGGTAGAGAAGGAGAGGAGACAGAAATGGGTGGATTGGAGCAATATTTAGGAGTCCAAATCCATAGAACTTGGTAAGTGATGAAATGTGGAAGTCAAGGAAGAGAAAAATATAAATGGTAAGTGACCAATTTTGACATGAATAACTGAGTGGCTGGTGGTGCCATTTACTAAGCTGGTCGGGACATCAGAGGAGGAGCATCTGGGGAGAGAGGAGGTTGGGTTGGGGAACAGGATGAAATTCCATTTTGAGATGCCTGAGAGATCCAAGTGTGAAAGTTGGATTGGCAGTTGACAGTATAGACCTAGAGCTAATAAGAGTCTTTCAAGTGGAAAATGCATGAGAGCATAGTCTTTCAGTCTATGCTTGAGTAATAGGTGTGGTAGGTGTGAATGAGAAGCTGATTGTTTGGAGAAGAGAAAGCCTAGAACCAAGCTCTGAGACATTCCTGGCAAAGTGACGTCAAGAATAGAAAAGTCAGGGGGCTTCCCAGGTGGCGCAGTGGTTGAGAGTCCGCCTGCCGATGCAGGGGGCACGGGTTCGT
>NW_006774272.1:0-258 GCF_000442215.2 Lipotes vexillifer | reverse complement strand
CCTGCCTCTGCGTGTAGGTCGCTGGAGGGCGTCTGTTTTTTGCTCAGACAGGTCGGGGTTAAATGAGCCGCTGACTCGGGAGCTCTGGCGCACTCAGGCCGGGTGGAGGGAGGGGCATGGATGTGGGGCGGGCCTGCGGCGGCAGAAGTCTGCATGACGTTGCACCAGCCTGAGGCCCCCCGTGCGTTCTCCCTAGGAAGTTGTCCCTGGATCCCGGGAACCTGGCAGTGGCGGGCCGCACAGGCTCCCCGGAAGAGG
>NW_006774270.1:0-403 GCF_000442215.2 Lipotes vexillifer | reverse complement strand
GGGGGACGGGCTTCTATATCCCTCTGTCTGGAGCCCCTGCTAATGCCTGTCCCTGTTGCAGCCACCATGCGGTACCTGGCTGACAAGTTCCAGACCCTTTGAAGTGAGTGTTACACACACCATACCCCTTCCCACAGTCCTGGCTGTTGAGCAGGGCTGGGGAATGGCCCTGGCTTCAGGCTCTTCCCTGACTCTGCTGTTTCACAGGTTGAGCCCTTCGTCTTCCTGCAAGAGGAGCAGCTGGTACCTTTGGGGCCCTGGAGCTGTGGCCAAGCTCGTTCCCTCCTGTTCTGCCTCAGCTAGGGCTTCCTCTCCCCCTTGTTTGGCCCCCGCCCCGCCTCAGTTTCACAGCAGTTTCCAATTAAAGTACCTCTCATATTCTGTGTTCTGCCTTCTCTCTAGA
>NW_006774268.1:0-211 GCF_000442215.2 Lipotes vexillifer | reverse complement strand
CTTCTTTATCCATTCATCCAATGATGGACACTTAGGTTGTTTCCATATCCTGGCTATTGTAAAGAGAGCTGCAATGAACATTTTGGTACATGACTCCTTTTGAATTATAGTTTTCTCAGGGTATATGCCCAGCAGTGGGATTCCTGGGTCATAATGATAGTTCTATTTGTAGTTTTTTAAGGAACCTCCATACTGTTCTCCATAGTGGCTG
>NW_006774267.1:0-1081 GCF_000442215.2 Lipotes vexillifer | reverse complement strand
CCAGTCTGGTCATCATACACTTAGCTTTCTCCTCTTGTAGTGGTTGAAGTACGGGCAAAACAAGTTAGGAGTGTGTCTCTGACACTGTTACTTATGTCCTTCGGGAGGAACTAAAGATTCTGTGAGTGCTGTTGTCCTGATCATTAACTGCTTGAACCTGTTCTTTTGTGACTCAGGGGAGGCCTGGGAGACTGCAGCTGTTTTACAAACAAGAGGCAGGGGACATGGAAGGGCCCTGCAGGGTCCTGCTTGGTTCCAGCAACCGAGCGGTCCAAGTTTGTATGCAAGATAATGAGATGTAGTTTTGTTTATTAAGAGGAACAAAAATAGTTTGGTCCTAAAGTGAAATGACTGACTGTTCCAGCACCAGAAAGAGGATAGTGAAGGACACAACCTCAGTGAATTTAGAAAGTTGTAGGAGATGGGTGGAAAGGGAATTTTATTTGTCTGAGCCGAAGGCGGCTCCGTTTTGATGTTTATTCCAGAGATTTTCAAAAAAGAGCTTATGGTTCTCTTAGTATCAAATATTATATTGATGCAAAGCTGGAGTTTGGTTTTCTCTCTGTAAAAATGATAAATTTTTTTAGTGGAGTATTGGTCTCTTTAATAAGTGTTTGGAAAAGTTGTTGTCTAAATCTGCCTAAACCAGCAGAGCTTCTGTATCTCACTGGAAGAGCTTTTTCTGCACCTAGTTCTGAATTCATCTGGCCTTATTATTTTTTGAAAAGAAATGCACAGGGACTTCCGTGGTGGCTCAGTGGTTAAGAATCCGCCTGCCAGTGCAGGGCACACGGGTTCGAGCCCTGGTCCGGGAAGATCCCACATGCTTTTAGAAACTAGAGCACGGAAAGAGTAAGGTCATGTGAAATTTGAAATGCTAAATATTGTCATAGTTTTAAGCAGTTGGAAGATTGTTGGGAGAAATTATTTGTCATTCATTCCAGCAATAAACACTTGATGCATACTGGCAAAAAATAGAAAATAAAGAAACCTCTAGAGCCCGCGAGCCACAACTACTGGCATCCACGTGCCTAGAGCACGTGCTCCGCAAGGAGACAAGCCACCGCATTGAGGCGCCGAC
>NW_006774266.1:0-420 GCF_000442215.2 Lipotes vexillifer | reverse complement strand
GGGTATAACACTTTTATATTCATATGATACAAAGTTGCAGAACAGAGAATAACATTTGTCTTGTTGGAGGTTTGCAGGAACACCATGACCTGACCTACATGGACAGCTTCAAGAACAAAGGATGCCAACACCAAGAAGTCTGCAACAACCAACCACCCCCCTCCCTCACCTTGCTTTAAAAGTGCTTTGTTGAGGGCTTCCCTGGTGGCGCAGTGGTTGAGAGTCAGCCTGCCGATGCAAGGGACACGGGTTCGTGTCCCGGTCCGGGAAGATCCCACATGCCATAGAGCAGCTGGGCCCGTGAGCCATGGCCGCTGAGTCTGCGCGTCCGGAGCCTGTGCTCTGCAACGAGAGAGGCCGCAACAGTGAGAGGCCCGTGTACCGCAAAAAAAAAAAAAAAGGGCTTTGCTGAAACCCTTC
>NW_006774264.1:0-619 GCF_000442215.2 Lipotes vexillifer | reverse complement strand
GCACGAACCCGTGTCCCCTGCATCAGCAGGCGGGCTCTCAACCACTGCGCCACCAGGGAAGCCTGGAAAAGGATTTTTATTTGTTCTTTTCCCCCCTTTCTTGGGCAGTGCCGTCCTATAGAACTTTCAACAATGACTGAAGAAATATTCTATATCTGTACTAGTGTGGTAGCCACTAGCCTCATGTGGTTATTGCACACTTCAAATGTGGCTAGTGCAACTGAGGGATAGAATTTTTAATTTTTTAACATTTTAACTTAAACAGCCACATGTAGCTAGTGGTTATTATTTTGGACAGTGCAGCTTTGGACAATATAAATTTTTAGTATTATAGTAAACAATTCCAATTAAACATTTTACAATTTTATGTCTATTTTTCATTCTTTGAAACATTATTGTAATTTAAGATTATTTTCTTAATTGTGAAGGAGGTATCTTCACAGTTCCCATTTAAAGATTTTCACTGGTTCCTTTCCAATGTAAATTTATATTTACTTTGGAATGTGCACGTGTGCATTCAAATACTAATATGTAAATAAGATAATCAGCAAATTTCTTGCGGTACGCGGGCTTCTCACTGTTGTGGCCTCTCCCGTTGTGGAGCACAGGCTCTGGACGC
>NW_006774263.1:0-274 GCF_000442215.2 Lipotes vexillifer | reverse complement strand
AGAATGGCAGACCAGGATACAAATCCAAGTCTGGTTGGTTTCAGAGCCTGAGTTTTAACCCTCATGTGTTAGTACTGGAGCGAAAAAAAAATTCACAGTTACAAAGCACTTTTCTGTTTTTGAGATACTTTCATAAAGAGTGAGTCAACTCTTTATAAAAGGAAGTGATTAAATGCAATTTGGTATGCTGGATTGAATCCTGGAATAGCAAAAGGATATTTGTGTTGAAACAGGTGAAATAAAGTCTGTACTTCAGTTTATAGTGATGTACCAA
>NW_006774262.1:0-228 GCF_000442215.2 Lipotes vexillifer | reverse complement strand
TCAGATGAGCTTTATGTGTAACTCCACCAGGCATACTTCTCTTATTCCGCTTTCAAAGATAAGGAAATTGATGAGAAGTGTGGTAACCGTTTGATCAAGATGAGACTGGTAATAAGTTGTGAGTATGAATTTAAATTCAGGTCTAACTCCAGAATTTGATTCTTTATCCATACATGAAAATTCTGATAATTCCTTTGATAAGAGTATGTTTTCTCCTGGAAAACATCC
>NW_006774261.1:0-299 GCF_000442215.2 Lipotes vexillifer | reverse complement strand
TAACCGGAGTCGGAGAGTCCGGGGTGCTGTGGGATCCTGCTGTGAGGTCAGGACCTACATGGGATCTTCTTAATGAACAGGTAGGTCGCTGCCTGGCTACCTCGTCACTGGGAAAAACAGCAAACCTTTGAGGACCTTCTCTCCTTCCAGAATATTTTGGGAGATTAATGCCGTGTAATCTTCTTTGGAGAATCCAGCTTTGCAGGACTCCCTGGCTGTAAGATCTCCATTGTGGGCCCGGAGCGCGCCGGAGAGCGAGAGCAGCACGAGGAGCACGCCGGAGCCCACGGTCATCTTCC
>NW_006774260.1:0-2251 GCF_000442215.2 Lipotes vexillifer | reverse complement strand
ACCTGGAATATTTGGGACATGTCTAGAGAGTAGGGTATAATGGGGAGTGATTGATAAGGAAGCTGGAAAGATAGCTTGGAGCTGGCTCTCTAGTAAATAATGTGAAAAAGGATGCTTTGGGCAGTGGCAGTCCTTGGAGATTTTTAAGGCAGGAGTAAAAGGATCAGATTCCTGCCTTTTTTGTTTGTTTGTTTATAGGAGAGATTTATTAGAAGAAATACTACAGCATATATAAACTACATAAAGTCTTAATTTCTACTCATACAATGGTAGATTTGATATAATGCATAATAAAATTTTCCTTAATCCATAGTGCAAAGTTTGATCACTAAGTCATTAGTTGATAAGCAAACCTCACAGAACTGCTTTACGTCAGCAAAGGCCACAAACGCCATATACGTGTATAGGTAGAGATATTTTTTGGGTAAAATTTGTAATATTGAATTAACCATTTAAACGTGTACAGTTTGGTGCCATTTAATACATGCACATGCTGTGCAACACTCTCTAGGTCCAGAGCTTTCATCACCTCCAAAGGAAATCCTGTACCTGTAGCAGTCACGCCTCACGTTCCCTTCTTCCTGGCTCCTGACCTCCGCTCATCTATCTTCTCTCTCTTTGGATTTGCCTCTTCTGGATACTTCATATAAAGGAAATCAGACATATGTGACCTTTTGTCTGGCTTCTTTCACTTAGCATAATGTTTTTGAGATTCATCCAGGTTGTAGAATCTATCAGTATTTCATTTCTTGTTATGGATGAATAATATTCCATTGTATGTGGATATACCACCTTTGGTTTATCCATCTGTCCACTGATGAACATTAAGGTTGTTTCCACTTTTTGGATATTGTGAATAGTACTGCTATGAATATTTGTGTACAAGTTTTTATTTGAACACTTGCTTTCAGTTCTTTTGCATAGGTACCTATGAGTAGAATTGCTGGGTCATGTTGAATTTTATCTTTACATTTTGGAAGAACCACAAAACTGTTTTCCAAGCAGCTGCACTATTTTATATTCTCATAGGTCATGTACTAGTTCCATTTCTCCACAGACTTGCCAACACTTATTTTCTTTTTTCAAAAAATTTTAAATTATGGCCATCCTAGTGGGTGTGAAGTGGTATTTCATGGTGGCTTCGATTTGCATTTCCTTAATGACTAATGGTGTTGAGCATCTTTTCACATGTGTGTTGGCCATTTGTACATCTCCTTTGGAGAAATGTGTATTCAGAAACTTTGCTTGTTAAAAACACTGGATTGTCTTTTTGTTGCTGAGTTGTAAAAGTTTTTTATATTTTCTGGATACTAAATTCTTATCAGATATATAGGATTTGCAAATATTTTTTCTCCCATTCTGGAGGTTGTCTTTTCAGTCAAGAGATTTTTGAGCCATTTATTGAAACAGGAAACACAGAGGAGGAAGCCAATGAGGACAGAAAGGGGTAGGAGAAGTGGGTTCAGTTGGAGGCGTTGGTTGGAAATCTGGGTGGGGACACCCAGCCAAATGTATTTGGCTACACATGGTGTCTGGAACATCCTATGCATTTGGTGTTTGTTGATTGATGGAATCTGGGAGAGAAGCTGGGGACAGTTGCTGCTTTAGCTACAAGCCGTCAGGCTGTATTCCACAGAAACAAAGGACACTCCCCTTTCAACAAAGTTGTCCTTTATTGTTGAAAACACTATTTTTGGCCAACCTCCTAAAACAGTCAGAAACTCAAATGAACTTGAAGATTTGGTCACAATTCCCAGATCAGACAGCATAGGCTGAACCATGTTACCGAGAATACAGAAAACAAAATCAACCAGTGAGAGATACAGCCTATTGTAATCTACTTACAATATTTCCCTTCAAATAGAATACGATGTGTGTATATCTTAATCTAAGCTTATATTTATGTAAGATTTATTTGAACCAAAGTAATTGAAAAAACTGATATAAACTTCAAATCCTCTATAAATAAAACAGTTCCTTTTTCCTTGATGCATCATTGACTTTTTAAATAATTAATTAATTTTTGGCTGCGTTGGGTCTTCATTGCTGCCCACAGGCTTTTCTCTAGTTGTGGTGAGCAGGGGCTACTCTTTGTTGTGGTGTGTGTGCTTCTCGTGATGCTCAACACAGGCTCTAGGTGCACGGGCTTTAGTAGTTGTGGCACGTGGGCTCAGTAGTTGTGACTTGTGGGCTCTAGAGTGCAGGCTCAGTAGTTGTGGCGCATGGGCTTAGTTGCTCTGCAGCATGTGGG
>NW_006774258.1:0-311 GCF_000442215.2 Lipotes vexillifer | reverse complement strand
GAGGGTTTTTCGCAGTGCAGCTGAGACTAAGGCAATGAGACACACTTCCCAGGCGTGTTGCACGTTTTTGAAGGGTGTTCTTGAAACTTTGAAGGGTCGGGGATTTCACGCTGTCCCATGAAGTGCAGTGTGTTGCGCTTAACTCGGCAAAAAGACTGGCTCCGAAGGGATACGCGCCTGCAAGTCCCAAGCAGGCCCAGGGGGGCCTGTGTTACTCAGTTACCCTACCGGGAGTTCGGTGTCCACGCGAAACTGCTAGGTGTCCTGAAAAGCCGTTACGATAACGCAGAGCAGCGGCTAGGGCCTCATGG
>NW_006774257.1:0-1815 GCF_000442215.2 Lipotes vexillifer | reverse complement strand
GCTCCGCGGCATATGGGATCTTCCCGGACCGGGGCATGAACTCGTGTCGCCTGCATCGGCAGGCGGACTCTCAACCACTGCGCCACCAGGGAAGCCCTACATTCTTTTTTATATTCTTTTCCATTATGGTTTATCACAGGATATGAATTTGCCCAGAACACCTGGAGAGGTTGGGGCTCCACTGTTAGCTTTTGATTCTGCTGGTTGTGAAAGGCTTGCTGTATGTAGGAAAAGGAGTCATGGCTTCTCCTCTGCCAGTTGCTTCACTGACTCTTTATAAGGAAGAGACTAACCACTGGACCCATTGCTCCTTTGTAGCGTGACCCACAGAGATGCAGGGATGGGAAGGGCGTGGCCATGAGAGCCTCATAAAGTTGGATTCCCATTATGTCATTTTCTACCATGTGGCCCCAAAATATTTGCTCATGTGTTTTGAGCTTATTTCCCTCTTCAGCCAAATGAGGATAACATCTAGCCTAATTCCTATGAGGATGAGAGCTAACACACTACATGGCCATCATATTGGTGAATGTCAACTGGAGGTTAATATGGAAGATGAGATGCAATGGAAAACTGGGACAAACACAGAGGGGTGACTCCTTTAAAGGATACAGGCGGAGGTTCAGACACTCTGAAAGCAGGGAAGAGAGGTCAACACTTCCCAATTCCAGACAGAGCTGTTTCTCACTTACTCCTAAACAGCATCAGGATTGGGGATGCAGTTGAGGAGAGCATTGAGTGAGAAGAAGCATGTCTCAATGCCCCTCTCTGTGCCCTCCTAGACCTCTATACCCAGGATCATCAGGACTGGGGCCTAGCACCATGTCCTCTGACCCACCTTGTGACTCAGAGTCCTACAGAGAAGAGGGACTAGCACGTTGCCCTTGGGCAGGGTCATAGCTCTCATTGATGGGCCTCTGATTTCCAGGCCTGTGCCAAATACTTTCCTGAACCAGAGCTGCCAAAGGAGAATAAGGTGGTAACCCATCTTCCTGGGATGTCATTGTACAGTCCCTGGGCTCCCTTTAGGGCCCATCATGAGGGATGTGAGGGGCTGTCCCCGAGGAGCACACATTCAGAGCCCATGTCATCACCATTTCCTTGTTGTCACTGGTGTCTCTCCTGTCATTGCATGACTTAGTGCCCTCACTCAACAGACATTTGTTGAGCATTTACTGTAAGGCCAGCATCATGCCAGGCACTGGGATCCAGAGCTGAACAAGACAGGTACAGCACCTGTCCTCGTGAATGTAAAAACACCATATGGCTCCATGTGACAACTGTCATAATGGGGGGAGTGCAGGATGCTATGGGAGCACATAAAAGGCCATCTAACCCAGACTTAGAGGATTTGGAGAAAGTTCCCACAGAAATAAAAGCCAAAATTGGAAACTGAAGATTTCTCTTCTTCATTTATTCCATTTTTCACCTTCACTCATTCAACAAATATTTATTGGACAGTCCTTTCCAATAGAAATATCACGCAACTTCAGACTATATTACAAAGCTACAGTAATCAAGACAGTATGCTACTGGAACAAAAACAGAAATATAAATCAATGAACAGGATAGAAAGCCCAGAGATAAATGCACACACATATGGTCACATTATCTTTGACAAAAGAGGCAAGAATATACAATGGAGAAAAGAGAGCCTCTTCAGTAAGTGGAGCAGGGACAACTGAAGAGCTACATGGAAAAGAATGAAATTAGAACACTTCCTAACACCATACACAAAAATAAAAAAAATGAGGGGCTTCCCTGGTGGCGCAGTGGTTGAGAGTCCGCCTGCCGGTGCAGGGTACACGGGTTCGT
>NW_006774256.1:0-785 GCF_000442215.2 Lipotes vexillifer | reverse complement strand
ATGGTTGGTGGTTAGGATCAGCACGTGGGGTCCTTTTCACTTAGGAGGGAGGTGGCCTTTTGCACTGCTGATTTCCAGGTTTTAGATACCGCCCGTATATTGGCCAGATGTGGCTGTGGGCCAAGCCCCTTGGTGACAGTACTTTATCCTACCTGGATGGCATTCTTGCATTGTTCCATTTCAAGTAGTCAAAGCTTTTGCACTAATACTCCAATGGCGATTCACCTTTCACCGGGTATGTAAAGGTCAAAGGTTTAGCTATATGAGGGAGTTCCAGGGCAAGGGTCTGATTGACTGCTCTTTCCATTCTTGAAAGGCCACTTCTGGATTCTATTCAAAAGGATCATCATCTTTTCCTTTAAGTGTTTCATGTAGAGGCCCCGCTATTAGACTAGTTGGCGATCCAGATGCAGTAAACCCTGGTCTCCCAAGGAACCGCTAAGCTATCTTCTAGTTTTAGAAATGGGTAACGCTGCAAATGGTTTCTTGCCTTTCCTGGGATGGGCTTCTCTGACCTTCTGTGAGAATGAAGCCCAGGCAGGTCACCTTAGTCTGTGATATTTGAGCTTTTTCTTGGACAACTTCTATCCTTTATTGGCTTGGCAGTTCAGAGGCCTCCTTAGTAGGACTGGCAATCAGAATGTCGTCTGCATATTGTAGGAGGGTTTCCTTTTCCAGAGGTAGAACATTTAGATCTTTAGCTAAGCTTTCCCCAAAGATGATGTGGGAAGTTTTGAACCCTTGGGGCAGGACGGCCCGGAAGTATTGTTTTTGTTGTATGTTGA
>NW_006774255.1:0-379 GCF_000442215.2 Lipotes vexillifer | reverse complement strand
TGGAGCCACACCAGTGACAGCACGCCGGCCGACTTGGTGCCTGCAGGCCAGCCAGGAGGGTCCTGGCCCTGGGCGCTCTTCTGGAAGCTTTCAATTTCCCTGCTTGAGATACCCCTCCTGTCCCGGCCCCCACTGCTTTTTTCCTTCCTCACCTCTGCCCAGGGAGAAATTCCAGCGGCAGGTATGAGTGACACATCCTCTTCTTTAGCAGGTGGCAGCCTGGCAACTGCTTCAGAAAGTCCAGCAGAGCCCCACTCACACTGGGCCACCCACAAAGCCATGGCCTCTCATTCCCTCCCACAGCTCAGCCCCGAGTCTGCTGACAGGGCAGAGAACATGGCGTCATGCACAGCTGCAGTGGCTCTTGCTGATTGTGTGT
>NW_006774254.1:0-434 GCF_000442215.2 Lipotes vexillifer | reverse complement strand
GTGAGCAGTATCACTATGAGCACAGTCACCATGGGAAATGTCATCCTGGGCACTGTCACCATGGCTAATCTCACCATGGTCACTCTTACTATGGGCACTATCACTGTGAGAAATGTCACCATGTACACTGCCACCATGAGTACTGTCACCATGAGCAATGTCACCACGTGCACAGACACCATGAGAACGGTCAGCCTGTGCAGTGTCAACAGGGATATTAACACCATGGGAAATGTCACCAGGTGCACTGTCACTGTGAGCACTGTAACCATGGGCACTATCTCCATAGGCACTCTCACCATGGGCACTATGACGAAATTCACTATTACCATGGGTACTGTCACCATGGGCCTGTCACCAAGGACACCCCACCATGTGCAATGTGAACATGGCGATTACCAACGTGAGCACTGTAAAAATGGTCACGGCCATCA
>NW_006774253.1:0-212 GCF_000442215.2 Lipotes vexillifer | reverse complement strand
ACTGCGCCACCAGGGAAGCCCAATAAAAACATTTTTTAAGTGGTAAGAGATTTGAACTGACACGTCACCAGAGAGGATGTATAGAAGCCAAACTGATCCATGAAAAGATACTCACTAGTATTAGCCATTGGGAAATGTACATGAAAACCACAGTGAACTGTCATTACACACCTATTAAAATGGCTAAAATAAAAAACAGTGACAATAAAATG
>NW_006774252.1:0-2420 GCF_000442215.2 Lipotes vexillifer | reverse complement strand
TTCTTCTGTCTGTTGAAATCTGCTGTTTGTCATTTCAGTTATTTTACATTTCAATTTCAGTTCCCTTTTATAATTGCTATCTTTTTGTTGATATTCTCATTTTGTTCATAAATCCTTTTTGCAATTTCCTTTATTTTTTTGTCCATGTTTTCCTTTGGCTCTTTGTGCATATTTAAGATAGACGATTTAAGGACTTTGCGTAGTAGGTACAGTGTTTGTGGTCCATCCAAGATGGTTTATTAAAACCATTTATCTTTTTGATAAATTAAGAATAAGAAAAAGTTACAAATTTTATTTTACATTCATTTATCCCTTCACCAATGCTCATTTATCATTCATGTAGATGCAACTATTTGACTATTTGTAGTGGCTTCTGGAGATTGGGATCAGCTCTTATTTACCCAAAATCGGATCTAATGTGGCAACTGAGGATATCATAGATATATAAAGTAAAAATTAATAGGTTGATTCTTCACACACTGTAACTTTCTGAAGATAGTATGGTAGACAGCCAAGATGGGCTAGATTGGCTTCAGTGAAAGGAGTAGCAAGCGACCTTGTTTTTTATTGTGTTTAGGGAGTGGGACCAGATGAGGGTTTCCACACATGGGCTGGGGTTTTGCATAGTTTGAGCATCCCCACAGGCACCATGGCACAGAGCACTCAGACATTCTTACTTGTTTGCCCAGATGCAGGGCAAGAGGGAGAAGGAGAGGTGTGGGGTCTAAATATTCTCAGTAATCAAACATCAAAAATGGAGTCAGATTATTTATTAAAATTCACCTCTGATATTTTGCCCACGACTGAAATGTGTTATATTGCATTTAATTGAATTCAAACCTGTTTAACTAAGCATTATGGCACTCTATGGGACTTGTGGCCTGAGGCCAGTAAATGTTCAAGTTACTCTTTTAACTTCTCAAAATATACAACATTGAGATCTTGAATAAGTCATTCAATACAACTTCTACTTTCCATCAGTGATGTCTGGAACTCTGAAGGGAATTAGAAGAGCTTTGGTATAGTTTTGTGTTCTGACTCCACTATGTACAGAGAAATGTGCAACTTTGATTTATATTTTGGTTATCTTTATCTATAAGGCAAGAAATTTGCAGAGTTCTTTGCCCCAACTGGGGCAACTTTGGACCAGGAATTGTTGCCATTGCTCAGACAAGATGGCCAGCAAATGACTGCCTGAAGTTTGGCCAATTATCCTGACCTTTAGATCCCATCCTTTATCAGTGATGTCTCAGTTATGGGATGGATAGCATCAGCTCTCCAGCAGGCACTATCATATGCAATGGCAGCAATACCACCATGTAGCACATCGGCTCCCATTTCTAATCATTCAGTTGTTCCCAACGGGGTCCCCAGGTGGCCAATGGTTTCTGAGAGAAGTGGAACCCTCTGGCACCATTGGATCTGTCAAGGGACTGAGGAGAAGGAAATCATTTCCTCTTGTCGGTGTGATACACCAGAGGGCTCAGGTTTGGATCTGTCATGTAAGTACCATTTTATTTCAACAAAAGGGCCTCTGTGGCCATATAAGTACTGTAGAGTTCCTATATCCATGAATTGAGTCATAATGGGTAACTAGGTGTAGAAAGTCATAAGTGCAGTCCTGTGATACCCTCCATTCCCAGAAGGGCTCGGTATTTGGCCAGCAGTAGTCACTTTAAGGCTGTGTAGCATGGGTTGGAGAAGAGCATATTTTTGCACCAGAAATGTGTGGGCAACTTATGGCCATCATTGTCAGAGACTCCAGAAGGCGTGAAAGGAATGTACACAAGCCTCTATAGTGAAGGAGTTTCTGCTATCACTAATGGGAATACCTGTTGTATTGCAATTTGTATAGAGTCTAGAGCTTTTTATTATAGGAGGTTACACTTTGTAGTGAGTTTATTTGCAAATAAGAGAACAAATGAGCTTAAGTAAAATTTGTAAACGAGAAATGTGTTGCTTCTAGAACCTAAAGGTCCTAAAAGATGTTGTGTTTGTCTTAACATTGTGAGTGCTGAGTGCCAATAGCTGTTTTTTTGACAATGCCAGAGATAGAGCAGCCCTCAGCTTATCAGATAATTTTCAAGAATTTAACTGAAGTAGTGAGACCCTGTTATGTGCGTGACAATGGCCCATCTTTTTTGTCCTCCTTTATCAATGTTTTATGTCCTGAATGAGTCAAATGATATACTTGGAGGAGTATGACATCATTGTAATGTCACACCTGTGCTCTTGGAGAAAATTGGATGTAGTTAATATCTTGCACTCCAGTATGCAGAACGATGGTTCCCCCCACAAAATGTCCATGCCCTAATCACTAGAAACTGTGAATATGTTATCTTGCACGGCAAAAGGGTCAGATATGGGGATATATGTATATGTATAACTGATTCACTTTGTTATAAAGCAGAAACTAACAC
>NW_006774251.1:0-2237 GCF_000442215.2 Lipotes vexillifer | reverse complement strand
CTTCCGATCACTAAATATCTGTGAATACAGAAACTTAAAGAAATGCGAAGAAAGAGAGAGTCAAAGGTTCAGAAGTGGATTTCTACCATAAGAAACTAGGATTTTCATTTTATTTTCTCATCTCTTTGTTATTTACAAGTGTGAAAGAGTCCAGTTTGGTAGTCATTAAATGCCTTCTGTCTGTGAAGTCTGATGTCATTGTTATCAATAAAGTGACCGATGAGCCCAGTTTGCCTGGGACTTTCCCGGTCTTAGCTTTGGAAGTCTTAAGTCCTGAGAAGCCCCTCCGTCCCAAACAACCCCGGGAGACCATTGAGAGTGTTGTGTTGGATAACCGGTATGTGCAGCCTGCCTCTTGCCCTTAAGGAGCTTATAGTTTCCAGGGCCATGAGAAAGCAATAAATGTAATAAATCAGTTAAAATAAGAATGTAAACAAGGACATGGGTTTCCTGGGTCACCATATCCAGACAGTTGATGGTAAATAGAGGGCATTAGAAAAGGGGAGACAGTATGTTATATACATAAGAAACTAAAGTCCCAGATAACTTTGCTTCTAATTATACTGTTTTCCAACTGACTGTCCTTGAACCAGACCACTCCTGGACATGGGTCATTATATTGTTTTTGTGAGTTTTTTTCAAGACATACATTTTTCACTTGAGGTAAATGAGGTATAGATGCTTCTTTTCAGAATAATTCAAACCAATCCCATTATGCTTTTCTTTTTCAATTAGCTTATAAATTCAATTGCCTGGGTACAGTCTGTACCTAGGAACAAACCATCATATCTCCTTTTTTCCCTTCGCACTTCAGAGACTCTTACTATATGATTTGGATTTGAAGTGGTAGGAATTTCCAGCTAGGAGATGGGAGGAGGGTGGTTGAGGAATTGATCTTCTGCTAGATTTTGGAGGTTCCTACAGTGACATTTGAGCAATATATCAGAAAGCAGGAAACTGTGATTTCAGTACGTACCATATCACTATATTGGGCTGCTCATTTACACAGTTTCTCAGCCTTCATTAGATTTTCCTCTGTGCATCACCCCCAGCACCACCACCACACCGAATCCCTTGATCTTATAGGCATGCGTCACACGTTAGAGGTCTGGAATATTTGCAATCTGGACCTTCTCCTATTAAATTGGTAAGTTGAAAATATCCCAAGAAAACATTATTTTCCGTAGCTATATGTACATGGATTTCCATTCTTTTTAGGTGGCTGCAAAATTCGGATTCAGGGGGACTGGACCAGAGAGCGCCGCTTTGAAATCCCTGATGAGGAACGCTGTCTGAAGTTCCTCTCAGAGGTCCTTGCTGCTCAGGAAGGTAACTCAAGCCTCAGCAGTTTTCTTTCTACTACTTGCATGAGACATGCTGTACAGAGGCAAGTGGCCATTAGCAAAGTACCTCACCCCTAGAGCCTTGATAGGTGATTTTTGTTTCTTCAGGAATGGCGCCAGGGATAGGTTAGGGAATAAGTCTATTCAGCTTTAAGGACACTGAGTCAATTTCCAGAATCTTCAGTTTCATTCCTTGGACAGCTTACTGCAGACTGTAATCCTCCTCTGGTCCCAGATGATCCCAGAGCTGCCCTCATTTTCTTAGTCTCTTCCTTTGTATTCAAGAATGGCGCTGGCCCCTGCACTTGAGTGCTGAGTGAATGGCCTTTGGTTATGGTATATTCCATTCAATGGAATAGTCATTGCATTCTATGACCCTTATCTCTCCAGCGCAGTCACAACTTCTTGTTCCAGAGCAAAAGGACTCATCCAGCTGGTACCAGAAATTAGACACTGAGGACAACTCTTCTGTTTTTTCAGGTACTGAAAAGATTCTTTTTTTCCCTGGTTGCTATGATTATTGCAGAGTCAATAGATTTTATCTGGGCAGATAAGATAATGTGGATTAATGTCAGTGTCAGATACCTTCTCCTATGGAGTGGTTTTATCAAGTCCGTACCCACCGACTCATGTTCACTCCTGATCCTTTCTGTGGCACATTAGCTCTTTCAGTGCCAGCTTAGCAGAGGGGTAAAAAGTGCAGGCTCTGGGGCCAGACTACCTGGGTTTGAATCCCCGTTCTCTGACTTACTAGTTATATGACCTTGGTCCAATTACTTTGACAACTCTGAGCTTCTGTTTCTTTTTCTGTAACATGGGAAGATTTTTAATAACACCTACCTCATGAGGTCTTTGTGACGATTAAGTGAGATGATGATATAGCTCCTTACTATC
>NW_006774250.1:0-2068 GCF_000442215.2 Lipotes vexillifer | reverse complement strand
TTTTTCTTTTTTTTTTTTTTTTTTTTTTTTGCTGTATGCGGACCTCTCACTGTTGTGGCCTCTCCTGTTGTGGAGTACAGGCGCTCCGGACGTGCAGGCTCAGCGGCCATGGCTCACGGGCCCAACCGCTCTGCAGCGTGTGGGATCTTCCCGGACCGGGACACAAAGCCGTGTCCCCTGCATCAGCAGGCGGACTCTCAACCACTGTGTCACCAGGGAAGCCCTCTTTTCCTTCTTTAGTTTCATTGGAGTTGACTGTGGGAGGAGGAGCCAGCAACCTGTACTATTTTTTCATCTTGACAAGAAATTACAACTTGCTCTCCTATTTCTGTGCACATGTTGCCCTTCTTATCTTATCTGACTCCTTCTTCCCTTTTGCTTGGGAAATTGCTGCTCATCTACAATTCTCAGGTCATCTGTGTCCTAGTCTTTAAGGGTTTTTCTCTCTGCAGACAGAATAAGTCTGTTCCTTTTGTGTGCAAATGTAGGACTTAGCACATGACTCTGTTATTGTTCTTTTGCATTGTGCTTCCATCCTTCTTCACTTGTTATTTATCTTTATATCCTGAACTCTAAGCATAGGGCCTGGCTCATTATATGTATTCAGTTAAGTATTGTTGAAGTGAATTTGAAGGGGAAAAAAAAAAAAAAAAACACCAAAGAAACCTGTGATGGAAAAACTTGGAATATAACCCAGGTCTCCTGATTCTCCTGTCAATCACTCTTCTTAGAATAATTTGTAAAGTCTCCTAAATACAATCTTGAAACAATATCAGTTCCCTAGTAAAAGATAAAGTGGTAAGTACCATAAGAGCACTTGAGTCTAAATGGACAAGCTGTGTCACACAGCATAATTAGATAAAACATCTTTAATATAAGCAAGTGTCCTGAATAACTTTAACAACTCATAATGAAATTACAAGTGTAAATAAATTGCAACAGATGGGATGAATAAATTAAAGAATAGTTACCAAGATGAAGAAGGTAAAAGTCAGTGGCTTGAGATTACAAATTCAGATATAGTGGAGAGGTAAATGGAACACAGAGTTTTAGAAAGATAATTATAGAGCACAGTGGTTTAGAAGAAAAAGCAGCCATTTTAAGTGTAAGTGAAAACTTGGGCAGAAGGAGAAGAGCTGAGTGCAAAGAAAAGAGACAGGATGAGAAATATCCTTGGGAGGTAAAACAGTAAAGCTAGATTCATTCTGATTTTAATCTCTCCTATTTTAATGTCAATTTTAATATCAAGTTTTGGGAAGCTAGTTTAAGCAGGAAAAATCTTGTGTGTATTTTTTCAAGTTTCTTAGACTGTATTGCAATGTAAACAAAGCCCTGTAAACTCAACAAAATAGGAAACAGGCAATACTTTCCCCTGACTTTTATTTAGAGTAATCAGTGGTTTGGTCCCTCTGGACCTGGGTTATTTTCAATTTACTGTTAATCATTCAGAATTTGTACTCTATTCAGAATCAATTTTATTAGTTCCTTGTAAATCCCCGTATCAGGCTGGTCAGAGAATATCAACCCTTACTTTGCAACTGAAGATGCTGAGATGTAGAGAGTGTAGGTTTTGCATAATCTTGGACTAAGAAATAATTTATACGTGACTTAGTCTGTTGACATTTTGTAATGTGTTAATCCATATAATGCAAATCTATCTTCTGGCATATTTTGACACTGATGAAATTTAAATTCAGTGGCCAAAAACCATACCCATTGACTGAGATATAGGTCTAAAATTTATCCCAAATTGTAGCTATACTAAAGTCCTTAGTTATAGCTGAGGAACATGATAGACAAAAAGTTAAATAAGTTTATAAACAAACAAATAAATAAATACATAACTAAAACTTTATCCCTAGTATCAACATCGGTTTCCAGTACAGTTAAGAGTAGAACCCAACTATGCTGATTTCCAGTTCTGTTTTCTCTCTTAGAAACAATACTACCTCCTACTTTCCTGATTAAATAAATTATAATTTATTTTCCATTGAACCCTCATGACCCTCTAAGGTGAGAAAGCCAATATTAATCTAGGCAAACTGGTGTGAAATGAGGGGTAAAAAAA
>NW_006774249.1:0-935 GCF_000442215.2 Lipotes vexillifer | reverse complement strand
CGAACCTGCGTCCCCTGCATCGGCAGGCAGACTCTCAACCACTGTGCCACCAGGGAAGCCCTAGGTGGTAGCTCTTATACTGTGATTTGAAGATCCAGTCTCTGCCTTTTAAGAGCCGTGTGCCCACTTGAGAAGAGAGGGACACAGAGTGTTCTTGGTGACGTGTTGGACAATCTTCCCTTCAGATCAGTTTCTTTCCTGAAAGTTAAGGAAAATACCCTCTTGGACTCCATGCCGGAAGCTTCATAGATAAGGTATGATTTCTCATTTGGGCAAAGTTAGCATGGAAGACTGTTTCAAGAAAATGCCTAAAATGAGGGCTTGAATGTATATTTGAAACCCACTGGATGTGAGTAAAGAGAGTGTGAGTGAACGAGATTGCATAAATTCCAATAGATTTAAGGAAAGTGGTGTAACCAAACAGTGAGAAATGTGTAGATCTAAATAACGATGCGGTTCCCAATGATCTTCCCAGCATTTCAGCAGCAGTCTCCAAGTAACCACCTATAATATATTACACTGTGTTTTTCAAATTAATTGATTTTGTGCTCCTGGAATGTACATTTCATCTTTCATCTACTGAATCTTTGCTTTGAGACTAAATGAGCTTTCGCCAGGAGAACTACTTTGATGCAGATACTCCAGGGGGTAGGAATCCAGTCTACATGTATGAGACACTGCTGGTCCCTTTGACAAGGCACTAGCACGTGAACAGTGTGGTAAGTGGTGGGAGCCCCCCATATTTCCTCTTCTGTTACCTGAGCATCCGTGTTGGATGTTTTCATCACAATTTGATATACCAATCTTCCTTGAAGAGGTCTAACAGCCCATAATGTTTGTACTCTCCAAAAAATGGCAGTCAAAAGCTATTAATGGGGCTTCCCTGGTGGCGCAGTGGTTGAGAATCTGCCTGCTAATGCAGGGGACACGGGCTC
>NW_006774248.1:1432136-1439196 GCF_000442215.2 Lipotes vexillifer | reverse complement strand
TGTGTGTGTGTGTGTGTGTGTGTGTGTGTGTGTGTGTGTGTATGTATATGTGTGTATGCATATGTGTGTATGTATTGTGTGCTCACATCCCTTCTGACATTTGGGTCACAAAGCACCTTCCTTATTGTCATGCTGCCTTCCTAAATGAAAATAAGCCTACTTCAATAATATACCTTCCTAGCTGAGCCTGACTAGTAATAAATGTTAAGGCCTCCTTCAGTGGGTAGAGATGGGGAAGTCCCTGCTCTGACAGTAGATTTGGTCAAGGAAACAGCCTTCAATTCCTCCCAGTTTAGCTCCAGGCTCTTCCTCTGTCAAATGAATGCTCTCACAAATAGGCTGAGAAGCACCACACAGAGGCTCTGTCTCTGCCCTTGCAAAGGGACAGTGGCAGACCAGTGAATATTAAAGCCTTTATATGGTGCCTCCTGAGTCAGGCTGAATAGCTCTCAGCTGAAATTACAAATGGATAAAAGCTCTCTTTAGAAATGGCCCTTGGATGAAAAGTTTTGGAATTCTTAGGATTATAACCCTTCAACCAAATCCCATTATTTTCTATTTCTGCCTTTGAACTACAGGGAACTACAGAAGTAAAACCATTCTAGAGAGAAAAGAGGGGAAGTTTGCTCTGGAGGGGAAAGAAATGACTCAGTGTTCTGTCTTTGCAAAAAAAAAAAAAAGTCTAGTTTTTTAGCAAGAGGTGTCTATGAAATGAAAGTGAGGCTCAGGGGGAAAGTTCAGATGCTGCTGTGATTGGGAACTTGGCTAGGGTGGCAGCCTCTCCATGAAGCAGGTGTGGAAGACCCAGTTGTCATGCACCATAAAAGCTTAGGCCAAGCTCTGAGTTATAAGATCAGGCAGTCAGCAATTAGACAGTGTTAGGAGACATCTCTCATTGTTCCTCTCAAAGTGACCTTTAATAATTTTTTCCAGTTGTGGCTACAGGCCTTTTACTGTCCATTTTTTCCTTATTTATCATTTTATTAAGCATTTCCTTGCATTCTATCTTCACAGAGTTTAATAGTCACTAATCGGGTAATTGTCACATTACTGCAAGGAAATTCACTACCAGTGTCATAGGATGCCAGAAGAAGGAAATGGGGGCACGGAGAGGTTAAGTGAATTGCCCAAATTCACTTAAGCCAGTAACCAGAGCATAAGGGTGAACATCCTTCGCATATGATTCCTTGTCTGTGGTGAACCCTGGGAATGGCTGGTCACTTTAATTTAAATTTTTACTTTGAGTGATTTTTTTTTTTTGGTCACATTTGTTATCCAGTTTTTCTCCATTTTCCAGATGAATAAGCATCATACAGAGGCTTGTATAATGATCTCCAAAAAGGGGCGTTCCTGGCCATCATGTTCAGAAGAAGGCACAATTTAGAAATTACTGCTGGAGAGTACTAGTAATACAGAAAAAAATGCAAAGACATCCCTTCAGTAGAAATCTTTTATACCTCTCTGTATTACCAAAAATGCATGTATGTCCCAAATCCACTATCACAAGAAAAGTACACATAGAAAACACTTGTGCACACACATTTGAAAATCACACACACACACACACACACACACACACAAACATGTACACACAAACTTTCTTCATCCTAAACTCCTGCTGTCTTGACTAATTACACTGAGTTAATAGGCTAAAGGGAAGATTCTGATACTAAGTCGAAACACAGAGCTAGAGATTTTAGTTCCCAACCCCAGTTGTTTGTAATATTTTCAATAAATATACTGGAAAGAAAATTCATCTTCCAGATTTTTCCTCAGCCCCTTTTGCTTCCTTTGAAACAAATGAGATGGGCTTATGGAGTTAGAAGTGGTTAATAAATAACAGTTCCATAAGAATTATAAATATTACTAGTCAATAAAATCTTTTCAAGAAATAAGGAGTTAAGCTTTCCTATGATGCTTTGCCTTTTCTGCATTTAAGGCCTATTTTTAATTTAGGCAGAAAGAATGGACAAAGGATTATAATAGTTGGAAGATAAAGATCTTTATTAAACCAAAGGTGGTACTAAGATTCCTTTTATTTCCCAAAATAATTTCTCAAAATAGCTTCTATAAAGGATGAAATAAAAGATGTTTAAAATGAAATTTGGAATTAAATCTATTCAAATGGAAGAAAAAATCAAAATACAAAATACATTTATTATCTTTTATCGAAAATAAGTATGAGTCAAGCACGTGAGCCTGGGATAAAGTGGTGGATAAGACCTAAATTAATCTAAGCTAGCCTGTGGATATAAGCTTTCAATTTGAGAACTAAGCAGTGAGTATTGGCTAAGCAGTAGGCAGAAATGGGGAGTGGAGTGGACAGAGAGAAGGAGTATTCCAAAAGGAGGAAATGGCATGTCTGGAAGATCAGGAGAAGAGAGAAGGAGTAACAGAAGGATGGAAGACATTCAGTATTGCTACTGTACTGCATATGAGTGGTAGGTAAAGCATACATACAAAGAAAGACTGGAAAGGGAGGCAGGAGCCAGACCAAGAAGGGACTCTCAGTCATTTGTCCTGGGGCTCATTTAGATGGGGAGAGAGAGGGTGGACCTCATTTCTCCATCAACTTGTAAAACTATACAAGAAATCAGAAGGATGTGCCATCCATTCTTCACTTATTATTTAAGCAATATGAGGCCTCAATTGCAGAGTTTACAAAATGGTGATGATTCAAAAGTGGCTTTCCAAGTCTATTCATAATGGGACATAAATTAATCTTGAGATGCGTCAGAAACCACCATCCACAGACAGCAGGCTCCTTGCACCATCACTAAGTATAGTCTCTTCTCCTTCCACACAATTTGTCCTGGTATTTTAATCACCCTCACCCACTTCCAAGGCTCCAAATTCAAAGTGTCAGGACTCCAACCTGAGTTATCAGTCAGTCTCCACTTAGCCTGTGGCTTTGCAGAGTCTTGGCTCTACAGGACCTGGAGCTGAGTGTTCTTGATCTGAGAATTGACTCAAGTCTGGAAGTTTAGTGAGGGATTATGATTTTTTCATTGTGGCAGTTAATACCAGCCTTATCTTACCTATTCTTGCTATATTTTTGTTTACATAAGTCAAACAGTATCTTTGTTGACTTCCCATCTGTGTTAGCCCTAGGAACACTGTGGCCTATTATCATTACCATAGATCCCTGTATCAGGGCTGGCTTCATGCATGTGTAATGGAAGAGGGACCCATGCTCAGAAGGGCTCCATATTGGTTTAAATACTCTCCTGTTGCCACCTAAAACCTTTAATAATTTTGAACAGGGAGCCAGAATTTTCACATTACACTGGGCCCTACAAATTATGCAGTGGACCCTGTTCTATGTTTAAAAGCCGGTAGGATGCTTTTGCAGCCATTTTTTCATTTAACTTACACCTCCCATGCCTCTGATGGCTAAATCATTTACCTGGTTTCTGCTGTTCCGGAATCCCACTATCCCCACTGACTTTAGAGAACCCATAGCAGCACCTCTTATAGTCCACTCTTGCCTTTATAAGACCGCTACTACTGAGATTATCAGCCAAATGGATGCCCCCTCACTTGCATATTTCTTATTGCCTTAGTGAAGGGAGTGTAGTCTGGGACTTTCCAGGGAATATACATAGCAGGTGTGTTCTCAGGTCTAATACAATAAATCCATTATTTCATACTGCATCTCTCAGAGCCTTTTAAATCCTTCCTTGATACTGGTCAAGGCAGCCAGGTATATTCACCTCTGTTACTGTAGGCCATCATTTTTATCTAAGCTTCATGTTAGCACCAACCCCACCGCCCAATCCCAGGTGTCCTGGCCAAGACATTAAATCCTGTGTCACAGGACAGTGTCCTTATATCAATAAATATCTCTCATCCAGACTTATACTTCACTCCCCATTCCTAGTCCAGAACCTCAGGGTCCATTTTCAAGCATATTACAGTGCCATTTGCAACATATTGGCCAGATCCTTTAGCTCTTTTATTGAATAACACACTTCTTCCCATAATACAGATAGTATTTCCCAGTGGGGCTGTGCTGAAACTTGTCTTTAGTTACTGGTCTAAATGCAGTGAAGGCAGCAGGGCACAGATCTTGAGGAAGTCAAGCATGATCCTATGAGGCAATGGTCTCAAATGCAGCCTCTGTGTGGCCTCCAAGCGAGGGGAAGCTGCTCTCTGTTAGCAAGTAAGGCATGCGTGTCAACACATTTTCATCTGTGTTGACCCAGATGTCTCCATTGAGGCTTTAGGGTCCTTTCCAGCACCCTAGCCAAGCACAGGAAGCTTGCTGGGGCTTTGTCTTTTTGTCTGGTTGGTTGCTTGGTTGGGTTTTCTTTTTTCTTTTTCTTTTTAATTCTACTACTCTGCTAATCAAATCATGATCATGATTTTCAGAAGAGTCTCTCCTGCAACAACAAGAATTTGGGTGTCTTTAAATGCAGCCATACATTTTTGGATTTCATACCATGCTTTAGGCTGATAGCTGGCTTATCTGAGCTTATCATTTTCTTCCTTCCAAGCTCTTATGGCAGGTAGCAAAAACCAACTCCTCCAGAGTTTTTATAATTGTCATTTTCACCGTGTCTCTAAAATGCACTAAACAGAGCATTCCCTTCTATCTGAATCTCATCCCACCACAGGTGGGAGTCTAATATTTCTGTGCTATAACATGCCAGGCATAAACATCACTCCACTCATTAATGGCAATGATGTCCTTATCTCACACAGCCAGTGAAGGATCCAATTCCAGAATCACATTCTAAGAACTGCCTTCCTATAAAAAAAAAAAAGAGAGAAAAAAAGAACTGGCTTCCTAGGACTACTTTCAGTATCAGCTGTCTTCATTTATCCTTCAGAAGCAGATCCTGAGACTAGGATTCAAGTTCAAGTAGTTTATTTGTTTGAGTGATACCAGGAAACACTAGAGAGGAGTGAAAAAGTAATACAGAGGTGGGAGAGAAGCCAATCAAAGGTGTTATCCCTGGAAAGCTTAATCTCACTGGGCAACTATGGTGCAGTGTGGGGTATGTGTCTCAGACTTATCTCACATGAAGTTTGAGCCAGCACGGATAGTCATCTACTGCCTCAATTTTCCTCCAATGCCCTTCAGTCATTGGTGAGTATGGCTTGGGCTTCCAGAATTGTTCATGGCTCATTAATCCTCTGGCATTTCTGTCCTGCACCTTTCCTACACCATACACACACACACACACACACACACACACACACACAGGAGGCATCAATGGCCCAAGAAAGCCGTCAGGCAAAGAATAGCGTGTTCTCACAGTTGGAAATGAATCCCAGAGACAGAAACACTAGATTACAGGATTTTATGGACAGGACACTGAAATTATCTGCTTTGGTTTTCTTTTAAGCAAAGCCTTAAGGCTTTATATTCATTCAAAGTCCTTCAAATCTGATCTCTCCACTACTCAATGTTATGAAGAACCTAGGGGTAAAACAGGAATAAAGACAGAGACCTACTGGAGAACAGACTTGAGGATATGGGGAGGGGGAAGGGTGAGGTGTGTTAGGGCGAGAGAGAGACATGGACATATATATACTAACAAACGTAAGGTAGATAGCCAGTGGGAAGCAGCCGCATGGCACAGGGAAACCGGCTCGGTTCTTTGTGGCTGTCTGGAGGGGTGGGATAGGGAGGGTGGGAGGGAGGGAGACAAAGAGGGAAGAGATATGGGAACATATATATATGTATAACTGACTCACTCTGTTATAAAGCAGAAACTAACACACCATTGTAAATGGCAACTTGTTACAGCAGCCCTAGGACACTAATACAGCAGGAATAAAGCAGACAAATAGGAACTAGTGGACTTCACGTTGTTGCATTTGATGATGGGGAACCAGCAGTGGAGGGTTTTCCAGTTCTGTTGAGGATCTGGGAGAATTAGTGACAGCAACACAAAATGAGTCAATAAAAAATGACTCCATAAGTCTGGGATTAACACACACACACTACTATACATAAAATAGATAACCAACAAGGACCTACTGTACAACACAGGGAACTCTACTCAGTTTTATGTAATAACCTATATGGGAAAAGAATCTGAAAAGAGTGGATATATGTATATGTATAACTGATCCAATCTGCTGTACACCTGAAACTAACACAACATTGTAAATCAACTATACTCCAAAATAAAATAAAAATTAAATTAAAAAATGAAAAAAAAAATGTACATAAATTTTTTGTGCACTGCAAGGTTTTATATCATGCAGCTCTTAACATCTATTTGTTAAATGAACATATAAATGGTATTTTTTAATTGGAGAGAGAGTTCACCTTGAAGCTACTGTGAACTTCAAGAGACTGAATTGAAAGGCACAAAATGCTCTAGTCATTGAGAATTAGGTAACTGGAATTTTACCATGTATTGTTTTAACTCATCAAACTGGTGACAAACATTTTTTTGATTATAAAAAATTCAAATATGTTAATACATATGTAGAAATGCCTCTGAATTGGTTAATATGTAATTTCATTTATTCAACAAATATTTGTTGGCTGTGTGCTTGACATTGATTTAGGCCCAAGAGATAAAGCAGTAAATAAGACAAAAAATTTTTGTCTCATGAAGTGTCTCATGTGTGTGTGTGTGTGTGTGTGTGTGTGTGTGTGTTTGATGTTTATTCATATGATAGAGCTCTAAAATGCTACAATACACTATATTTACTTAGAACCCAACATTTAAATGAAATCACAACAATATATTATTTAACCATCTCAATCAGACTATTTTTCAAAGAAAATATAAACCTAAAGCAGGGCAACACTATAGTAATAATTAAGCTCTATCAGCAAGTGATTTGGGGAAAAAATGAACAAGATAGACAAAGGAGACTAAGCAAGCTGAGTGATGAATGATATGACATTAAAATTTCTGAGAGAGAACATAGGTCATACTAAACACAGAAATGGGAGATTCATTTTGGTACATAAAAATGTGGCATCTCCATTCATAGGAACTACAACCTGCATTTGCTCTATTACAAAGCTATTAACTTCTATTAAAATAAAAATTAAATTCTCAAGCTGGAAGAAGCTTATGGATTAATTACG
>NW_006774248.1:1359758-1432103 GCF_000442215.2 Lipotes vexillifer | reverse complement strand
GGGAAAGAGGAGGTGTTTCCATGGGGCTGCAAATGTGTGAGAGGAAATGAATAGAATGGAAGAAGCTTCTCCATTTGGGGTTTGTCAAAGACTTTCCAGGAGGAATTATTCAGATATTTTAGAGATGGGATGTTTGTTTTTTTACCTATAAAATAAATTTTTCCAGGTAATTTCATGTAGGTTGTAAATATGAGTTTCTTTTCTATACCTTCCCACAATTCTTTGTGTGTTTTTACCAGGACACCCTATGGAGATTTGTGAGCCGGTGTGTGGACACTTTTCTGATGGAATGATCTCAGAGGATCAGGCTTCAAAATGGGATGAAAATGAACCCTTTAAGTGGCTTTCAATCAAACAGGAAAAAATAATGAAGCAAAAAACGTGTGACACAAAGTATTACAGATAGCACTCAGAGATTTCTAAAAGGAACTCTAGACTCAAATCATCAAAGGCAACATCTGAATGCTGATTATAGGAATTTGTTTCCTTTTCCCATATTCACACATTCACTGACTGCTCCTTCACTTTCCTCCTTGTTTATTTGTTTGCCAGAAAGACAGGTTAACTAATCATAAACAATGGGGGAAATGGCAGTTTAAAAACAATAAAGTAAAAAAAAAAGTCATGAAAAGAAGAATTGAAATCAAAAGATAAATGTTTATAATATAGTGCAGTGCAGGGGGTAATCCAGGCAGACTTGATCAGAAACAGGGCCATGATAGTGACTTTATTAAAGTCTTCAAAAAGTCTTTGGGGACTTGGACAAAAAGAAGTCACCAGAGGCTTTAAATGTGTTATATGCAGTGACTCTACAACTGCGTTTCACACCAACAGACTGTGGCTTATTAAAAACACAGACATTGGCCAAATTGTCATGCTATTTTGCTGAAGGATGTATAAAACTCATGCGACACACAATAGATGAGAACAGGACTACAGTGATATTTGAATCACACCAGGTACACAATGATCCTTAGTTCCAGATAATGTTAATTCTGCAAGTACTTGCTAAAAGTGAATTTAATTTTTATGACTTAATAGGGTACACAAAACCTTAATAACATGTAAGAATGTTCAAGCCTCTCATAGTGCAGACTTCAAGTATGAGCAAAAATTACTCAAGGTTTTAGGACGGTCTCCAAACCTTAGAACAAACACCCCATGAGATCTTTAATGTCATTACAAAGCAAAGGAGTCCAAGTTTATAAGTTCTCATCTGAAACACCCTAACACAGTGAAGTACGTGCTGGTTGATTTATCCCTTCTGGAAGAATGAAAGGTTGCGTTGGACCTGGTGAGATTTTAACCTGTGATCCTAGAGAATCTTCCAGAGCTTCAAACCTGAAGTTTGATGTGTAACCTACTGGTTTAAAGGGACCTACATATTAGTACTGGAGAGTCTGACATAATGGGTGGGTACATCAGACATCAGAAAGAGCAATTTAGTCAGCAAGATACCTGTATTCCCTGTTCTAATCATAAAAAAGATGATCTTTCCAAGAGCTACCACAAGGAGAATTTCCATACATACTGAGTGAGAGCAAATCGTGATGTTGGAATTTTCCTTTATGGAGCTTCAGGCTCAATTTAGAAAAAAATCCTTACTTATTTCTGAGAATGTAATGCCTTGTTAGCAGAATGTTTGTGATGATGTATGTTATGTTCAAATTTGAATGATGTTATTGTTGTATATACATCATTCTTGAGTTCAAAGTGTGGTGATCTTATTTATCTTGAATTAATTAATATTCCTCAGTATCATAGTTTGTTATTACATGGATTCAGATAGATAAATGGTGTTCTCTGAAACACAACTTAGCATACTAAATGACACTCAATGAACTGCTATAGCAGTGGTTCTTATTAAGAGTTTTATAAACGACATTTCCACCCATCACTACTCCACACTACCTGTTTCAACAAGAGACCAAAATCCCAGCCAGTAGAATAGACTTTCTTCTTTTCCTGGCTGCTGTTTTTGAGCCAAGCCTCTTGAATACATTATTTTTCACATTTTTTGCTTGTAAGCTATTTTCTTTTGTGGAAGGTGGAGAGGAGCAGCGGAAGAGAGGAATTTTTAGAGGGTAAAAAACAAGACCAAGTCTTTTGGAGTATGGTATAAATCTCAGTATAACCAAGTGTTTTTTTCTAATCAGAAACTATCAATTGTTGTGACTACTTACTGGTTAAACTCTATTCTTTTCAGCCACTATTACCAATTTCTGCCCAAATGATTAAGTTTGCTTTGGAGTTAATCCAATGTGGATTTATCAAGCAAACAGACAGCTAGGAAAAAAATCACCCTATCTTGTATTTCTTTTTTCTTTTTCTTTTTTCTTTTTACATCTACTCTTCTCTTTTTACCATGTTACTGCACTTCTCAAAAAAATGAGTCTACTTTTAAAATAATGGCTTTTGTATTGCTATTAATATCAGAAATAAAAAAGTAAATTTTACTAAATTTAACATGTATAATGTCTTCCCATTTCCCCTACTCTCCCTACAAAAAAGAATTGCGCTTCAAAAGAGAACAGTAACACATTTACGTATTGCACATCAGTGCAATTCACTGAAAGAACATTTTGATAGAAGTTGCCATTTTGCATATTGGCTGATTTAACTGCCTAGTGACTAGTCTACCCACTTAAAATGTATATTGGAAGAATAAAGTTCTTCCTCCTATGCCTATGATTGCACATTACTTACTGTACTTAGGGTTGCCAGATTAAATACAGGATACCTAGTTAAATTTGAATTTTAGATAAAGAATAAAGAATTTTTTAGTATATATATATATATGTCTCCAATATTGTATGGGACATATTTACACTAAAAATTAGTATTTGTAATCTGAAATTTAACTTTGAGTCCTGTATATTTATTTCCTAAATCTGGCAATGCTCACTGTGCTCAAAGGTGAAATTAAAGGGTTTGAATGACCTGAAAAGTGAGCAGTATTTTTGATAGTGCAAGGATTTTGCAGAGATTTTATCTATAATTTTAATAAACTGCTGCTCAAGACTTTGATTAAACAAATTGTTTTTTAACTATTGATACTTATCTTGATGATTACCCATGTATGGATGTTCCTTTTGCAAATCTTAAATTCTTTGGTATTAAGGATTGTTATTTTGATCCTGTATCCATGTCTGTTGGTCATTATGGTAAAACGCAGATTTTATTTGGGTAGTGCCAGACCAGACGTGGTTATAGTCACAGAAAATGTTTTAGGACTACAAAGAGTGTGGTTTTCTCAAAATTCCTCCTTAGCTCTTCCAACACTAACAAAATGGGAATATTGTTGGCAAGAAAAGGATGTATCCCAGATCCCCAAATCATGAGTAGACAAACCTCAGAAACTGGCTGAAACTGGGAATTAGAAGCCTATTCCTGCACTCTGTGTTTTTCATCTTTACTCTTCCCAGTGTTGGCTTCCATCTTTTCCTTACAGACTCCTCTCAGCTCTTCATACCATATGATGAAACTGTGACACCCCAAAATTCTGACTTTATATGTATGGGTGCATCCATTATCAAAGCCTCCATTTTAGTTCCAACTCCTTAGGAATAAAAACTATCACTGTTTCAACAAGGAACAGATGAACATCTGTGCTAATAAGCTATGGTCAGGGGTGATGTCATCAAGTAAGTGCCTAACTGATGGTGACTCACCCTTGATGGAGAGCAACACTTGTAGAAAAGACCAGCCATTAGCATGCAGGCTGGGAAGATACTCCAGTAGGTACCCATTCCAAGTACTATGGAAGAGAAGTTTACAAGTAAACTGAAATTCAAGATAAGTTCTGTGGCATAGAATGAGGCCAGGCTTGAGTAGGTTGATGGAACTTAGGGAGCCTCTGGGAATAAGGAAAACACCATGTAAACTTGGCCTTATAACAGAACTCGTAGAGATACTGATCTCAGTGTGTCTTCAGCCTGAAGCAGTTTGAAGCAGGATGTCGGTCCCCAGCCATAGATTGAAGTCAGTCTGCAGCAGTGAGAGCACTGAATCCTAGCCACTAGACCAGTGGCCAGTGACAAGGTCCTGGCCCTTTGGCTTCTGGAAATGAGTTCCCACAAAGAAGGAAAATAGTGAAACAAGTAAAGCATTTATTAGGAGAAAATATTACGTGTGACTAGGCACACGGGTGGACTCAGAGAGAGTTGTGCCCTCCTGTTAATTTGAATCACTTATATGGGGCATTTCTTCTGGGTTTCCTTTGGCCAATCATCTTTCTTTGTTTAGCTCTGAGTGGGTATTTGTTTTATCTCAGGGTCCTCCCTGGTGTGCACATGCATCTCTTAGCCAAGATGGATTCTAGTGAAGAGGCTTATGGGTAGGTTGATGTCACCTACTAGATGGTGATGTTTCCTCCCTTGTTGACCTTCAAGGAACCTTTCTGCACATGTGTAGTCAGGAAGGTCTCCTTGACTTCAAGAATGAGAAATATGTGATCTCTTATCTGGGCAGGGCTTAGCTTCTTTTCCTCTTCATCTTGGAGTATCTGTCCACAGGGGATGAATTCCAGCTGCTCATCCTGGGGCCCATCTATCTCCTGCCTCAATACTGCATATTTCAATGATAGGCAAAGGTGATGTTTTAAATACTTCTTCTTCCAGTGTTTTATTTTAATGTCAAACTGAAATTTCAATTTAAAATGATTTGTTTTACAATTTTGAGTAGACACACACATGCATACCCCAAACATAATTAATATGGAAAAGACAGTATGCTAAGTGTTCTGAAGCTGTTTTAGAAAGGGGAAAGGGGGTAGTACATAGATTTTGTGTTTTTAGATTTAGGTATTTGTTCATGACAGTATAAGTTAGAACAGTTTTGTTTGTTCAATACAACAGTGACCGACAAGCCTCTTAGATAGCCTCATCCACCAGAGAGTAGACAGCAGAAGCAAGAAGAACTACAATCCTGCAGCCTGTGGAACAAAAAACATATTCACAGAAACATAGACAAGATGAAAAGGGAGAGGTCTATGTACCAGATGAAGGAACAAGATAAAACCCCAGAAAAACAACTAAATGAAGTGGAGATAGGCAACCTTCCAGAAAAAGAATTCAGAATAATGATAGTGAAGATGATCCAGGACCTTGGAAAAAGAATGGAGGCAAAGATTGAGAAGATGCAAGAAATGTTTAACAAAGACCTAGAAGAATTAAAGAACAAACAATACAATAACTGAAATGAAAAATACACTAGAAGGAGCAAATAGCAGAATAACTGAGGCAGAAGAACAGATGAGTGATCTGGAAGACAGATGGTGGAACTTACTGCTACAAAGCAGAATAAAGAAAAAAGAATGAAAAGAAGTGAAGACAGCCTAAGAGACCTCTGGGGCAACATTAAATGCAACAACATTCACATTATAGGGGTTCCAGAAGGGTAAGAGAGAGAGAAAGGACCTGAGAAAATATTTGAAGAGATTATAGATGAAAACTTCCATAACATAGGAAAGAAAATAGCCACCCAAGTCCAGGAAGCGCAGAGAGTCCCATACAGGACAAACCTAAGGAGAAACACACCGAGACACATAGTAATCAAATTGGCAAAAATTAAAGACAAAGAAAAATTATTGAAAGCAGCAAGGGAAAAACGACAAATAACATAGAAGAGAATTCCCATAATGCTAACAGCAGAAACTCTACAAGCCAGAAGGGAGTGACATGACATACTTAAAGTGATTAAAGGGAAGAAGCTACAACCAAGATTACTCTACCTGGCAAGGATCACAGTCAGATTCAATGGAGAAATCAAAAGCTTTACAGACAAGCAAAAGCTAAGAGAATACAGCACCACCAAACCAACAACAATGCTAAAGGAACTCCTCTAAGTGGGAAATACAAGAAAAGTACCTACGAAAACAAACCCATTACAATTGAGAAAATGGTAATAGGAACATACATATCTATAATTACCTTAAACATGAATGGATTAAATGCTCCAACCAAAAGACACAGGCTCACTGAATGGATACAAATACAAGACCCATATATATGCTGTCTACAGGAGACCCACTTCAGACCTAGGGACACATACAGACTCAAAGTGAGGGGATGGAAAAAGATATTCAATGCAAATGGAAATCAAAAGAAAGCTGGAGTAGCAATATGCATATCAGATAGAATAGACTTTAAAATAAAGAATGCTACAAGAGACAAGGAAGGACACTACATAATGATCAAGGGATCAATCCAAGAAGAAGATATAACAATTATAAATATATACACACCCAACATAGGAGCACCTCAATACATAAGGTAACTGCTAACAACTATAAAAGAGGAAATCAACATTAACACAATAATAGTGTAGGACCTTAACACCTCACTTACACCAATGGACAGATCATCCAAAAAGAAAATTAAAAAGGAAACACAAGCTTTAAATGACACAATAGACCAGTTAGATTTAATTGATATTTATAGGACATTCCATCCAAAAACAGCAGATTACTCTTCTCAAGTGCACATGGAACATTCTCCAGGAGAGGTCACATCTTGAGTCACAAACCAAGCCTCAGTAAATTTAAGAAAATTGAAATAACATCAAGCATCTTTTCTGACCGCAATGCTATGAGATTAGAAATCAATTACAGGGAAGAAAAATGTAAAAAACACAAACACATGGAGGCTAAAATATATGTTACTAAATAACCAGGAGATCACTGAAGAAATCAAAAAGGAAATCAAAAAATACATAGAAAAAAATGACAATGACAACACGACATCCAAAACCTATGAGATGCAGGAAAAGTAGTTGTAAGAGGGAAGTTTATAGCAATACAATCCTACCTCAAGAAACGACAAACATCTCAAATAAACAATCTAACCTTACTCCTAAAGGAACTAGAGAAAGAAGAACAAACAAAACCCAAAGTTAGTAGAAGGAAAGAAATCATAAAGATCAGAGCAGAAATAAATGAAATAGAAAAAAAGAAACAATAGCAAAGATCAATAAAACTAAAAGCTGGTTCTTTGAGAAGATAAACAAAATTGATAAACCATTAGCAAGACTCATCAAGAAAAAGAGGACGAGGACTCAAATCAATAAAATTAGAAATGAAAAAGGAGAAGTTACAACAGACAGTGCAGAAATACAAAGCATCCTAAGAGACTACTACAAGCAAATCTATGCAAATAAAATGGACAACGTGGAAGAAATGGACAAATTCTTAGAAAGGTATAACCTTCCAAGACTGAACCAAGAAGAAATAGAGAATATGAAGCGACCAATCACAAGTAATGACATTGAAACTGTGATTAAAAATCTTCCAACAGGGCTTCCCTGGTGGTGCAGTGGTTGGGAGTCAGCCTGCCGATGCGGGGGGCGTGGGTTCGTGCACCGGTCCAGGAGGATCCCATGTGCCATGGAGCAGCTGGGCCCATGGGCTGTGGCCACTGGGCCTGTGCATCCGGAGCCTGAGCTCTGCGGCGGGGGAGGCCACGGCAGTGAGAGGCCCGCGTACTGCAAAAAAAAACAAAACAAAAATCTTCCAACAAAGAAAAGTGTAGGACCAGATGGCTTCACAGGTGAATTCTATAAAACATTTAGAGAAGAGCTGAGACCCATCCTTCTCAAAATCTTCCAAAAAATTGCAGAGGAAGGAACACTCCCAAACTCATTCTATGAGGCCACTATCACCCTGATACCAAAACCAGACAAAGATACTGCAAAAAAAGAAAATAACAGACCAATATCACTCATGAATATAGATGCAAAAAAACTCAACAAAATACTAGCAAACAGAATCTAACAACACATCAAACAGATCATATACCATGATCAAGTGGGATTTACTCCAGGGATGCAAGGATTCTTCAATATAGGCAAATCAATCAATGTGATGATACACCATATTAACAAATTGAAGAAGAAAAAACATGTTTATCTCAATAGATGCAGAAAAAGAGTTTGACAAAATTCAAAACACATTTATGATAAAAACTCTACAGAAAGTGGGCATAGGGGAGCCTACCTCAACATAATGAAGACCATATATGACAAACCCACAGCAAACATCATTCTCAATGATGAAAAACTGAAAGCATTTCCTCTAAGATCAGGAACAAGACAAGGATGTTCACTCTCGCCACTATTATTGAACATAGTTTTGGAAGTCCTAGCCATGGCAATCAGAGAAGAAAAAGAAGTAAAAGGAATCTAAATTGGAAAAGAAGAAGTAAAACTGTCACTGTTTGCAGATGACATGATACCATACATAGAGAATCCTAAAGATGCCACCAGAAAGCTACTAGAGTTAATCAATGAATTTGGTAAATTTGTAGGATACAAAATTAATTCACAGAAATCTATGAAATTCCTATACTCTAATGATGAGAAATCTGAAAGAGAAATTAAGAAACACTCCCATTTACCATTGCAATAAAAAAGAATAAAATACCTAGGACTAAACCTACCCAGGGAGACAAAAGACCTGTATGCAGAAAACTATAAGAAACTGATGAAAGAAATTAAAGATGATACCAACAGATGGAGAGATATACCATGTTCTTGGATTGGAAGAATCAATACTGTGAATATGATTATACTACCCAAAGCAATCTACAGATTCAGTGCAATCCCCATCAAATTACCAATGGCATTTTTTACAGAACTAGAACAAAAAATCTTAAAATTTGTTTGGAGACACAAAAGACCCCTAATACCCAAAACAGTCTTGAGGGAAATAAATGGAGCTGGAGGAATCAGACTCCCTGACTTCATACTACAGTACAAAGCTACAGTAATCAAGACAACGTGGTACTGGCACAAAAACAGAAATATAGATCAGTGGAACAGGACAGAAAGTCCAGAGATAAACCCACGTACCTATGGTCAACTAATCTATGACAAAGGATGCAAGGATATACAATGGATAAAAGACAGTCTCTTCAATAAGTGGTGCTGGGAAAACTGGACAGCTACATGTAAAAGAATGAAATTAGAACACCCCCTAACACCATACACAAAAATAAACTCAAAATGGATTAATGACCTAAATGTAAGTCTAGACACTATAAAACTCTTAGAGGAAAACATAGGAAGAACACTCTTTGACATAAATCACAGCAAGACCTTTTTTGAACCACCTCCTAGAGTAATGGAAATAAAAACAAAAATAAACAAATGGGACCTAATGAGACTTAAAAGCTTTTGCACAGCAAAAGAAACTACAAACAAGATGAAATGACAACCCTCAGAATGGGAGAAAATATTTGCAAACGAATCAAAGGACAAAGGATTAATCTCCAAAATATGTAAACAGCTCATGCAGCTGAATATTAAAAAAACAAACAACACAATCCAAAAATGGGCAGAAGACCTAAATAGATATTTCTCCAAAGAAGACATACAGATGGCCAAGAAGCACATGAAAATCTGCTCAACATCACTAATTATTAAAGAAATGCAAATCAAAACTGCAATGAGGTATCACCTCATACCAGTTAGAATGGGCATCATCAGAAAATCTACAAACATCAAATGCTGGAGAGGGTGTGGAGAAAAGGGAACCCTCTTGCACTGTTGATGGGAATGTAAATTGATACAACCACTATGGAGAACAGTATGGAGGTTCTTAAAAAACTAAATATAGAATTACCATATGACCCAGCAATCCCACTACTGGGCATATATCCAGAGAAAACCATAATTCAAAAAGACACATGCACGCCAGTGTTCATTGCAGCACTATTTACAATGGAAGTAACCTAAATGCCCATTGACAGACAAATGGATAAAGAAGATGTGGTACATATATATGCTGGAATATTACTCAGCCATGAAAAGGAACAAAATTGGGTCATTTGTAGAGACATGGATGGATCTAGAGACTGTCATACAGAGTGAAGTAAGTCAGAAAGTGAAAAACAAATATCGTATATTAGCACGTATATGTGGAACATAGAAAAATGGTACAGATGAACTGGTTTGCAGAGCAGAAATTGAGACACAGATGTAGAGAACAAACATATGGAGACCAAGGGGGAAAGTGGTGGTGTGGGGTGGTGGTGGTGGGATGAATTGGGAGATTGGGATTGACATGTATACACTGATGTGTATAAAATGGATGACTAATAAGAACCTGCTGTATAAAATAATAAATAAAATAAAATTCAAAACTTCAAAAAAAAATTATAAGGTGTCTTGGTATTTGTGTTATGACATTAAATATATATATATATATATGTATAACAATGACCTAATAACAGTTTCCTTTAATATTTTTAGAAGAAAAACTAGCTATTACCTTATTAGCTTGTTTAGAAATAAGACATAGTATTTTTATTTCATTAAACTTTGGTAATATTTTTGGTACTTTTAGATCCAGCACTCATGTGAAGTTACAATTTAAAATCTTAAAGAGACTGCTGTCTGCAATATCTTACTAATTCTTATAGGAGCTTTCATTAATAATAGCCAAAGGCAGCTATAGCAGTTAAAGGAAAGAGACTGAATTAAATTTTTAAGGTGAGACTAACTGCTGTTGAAATATATTTTAGGTTTGTGGAGGCAAACTAACTGTAGTTAATGACAACCATGTACGAGGCACTGTTCTAGGCCCTTCATGCCTGGAGCACTTAAATATTAACTTAAATATTAACTCATTTAAACCTCAAAACAATGCTGTGAGGAAGATGCTATTATTCTAATCTTTCAGATGAGGAATCTGAGGCACAGAGAAGATAGAAGGTTCTCCAAGGACACACATTCTGTAGGTGGTGGAGCCAGGGTTTCACTCCAGGCAGTCTAGCTCTGTGGTACTTGCTCTTTATACCACTGCATGCTCTCACTTAACCAAGGCATTAGCACATTGATTAAATCATAAGCACAATATCTTTTTAAAAAGCATTGATATAGATGTTCATCCTTCAAAATAGGCATTAGACTTATTTGTTTCATATGTTTGTTTTGTTTTTTGTTTTTATTTTTGCGTTACGCGGGCCTCTCACTGTTGTGGCCTCTCCCGTTGCGGAGCACAGGCTCCGGACGCGCAGGCTCAGCGGCCATGGCTCACGGGCCCAGCCGCTCCGCGGCATGTGGGATCCTCCCGGACCAGGGCACGAACCCGCGTCCCCTGTATCGGCAGGCGGACTCTCAACCACTGCGTCACCGGGGAAGCCCTGTTTCTTATGTTTAATGTGTCCATATGACATATTTCCCTTTCCATGTTCTTTTACTTTTAAATAAATATTTATTATATTAAACAAAATGCAGCACCAAAAAAGAAAATTGCAAACACAGGATAATTCTGACAATATATTCAAAATTTATTCTTAAGAAATCATGCAAGAAAAAGGTATATTTAAATAATATCAAATGTTCTTACCATCATTTACTTAAAAATCAGAGATACATTATCTTATAGCAAGCTAATAGCACTCTTATAAAAGCTGTTTTCTCAATCTGATTTCTCTTTAATTAATGGCTGGTGATATTTATGCTAATAAAAGTATCTGGTATATGACTGGGAGATTCTTTTTAACATGAAAAATTATACGACCTGACACTGTTCCAAGAAATAATCACTTTAATAATGATAGATAAAATTCTGCTTATTAAAAATAGCATAAACTGTTCTTTATTTTGGCAACAGCCTCAAAGTCATCAATTATATTTCAAATTCACTCTAAGTTATAAAACTTATCTTGGAATAAGTTTGTATGATTACATAATTTCTATAAACTTAAAACCTCCTTTCCACCTCCCCCAAGCCCTAATAAAACAGGCAAATATACATCTCAATGACAGATTAAGGCTTTTTGGTAGCTAAGCCTAATTAAAATGGCAACATTCCAATGGTTTCTTTACCAGGGAGCAAGGACATCTGTAAGGGATAAAAAGATACCAAGCATTTTGATGCATTCGTTTCCAGTGTTTAAATGTGGCAACAGAAAACATGGATTGATACTGGCTCAGCTACAAGCAACATTTGAGTTAGATGTTTAAAAAGAACACAGGAAATCAAAGCAGTTAAATGCGTTTTTATTTTAGGTTGTTTTGCTTGCTATTTCTGCCTATTTTCATTAGCATAGAATTCCCCAAAATCTGACCCAGCATATTACAGTCCTCTCTTGGAAATGTCTGATATAGAGAGAAGTTCTACAGAAGAAAACAAAACAAAAAAAAACTTCGTTAAAAAAAATTTAATAAACCCAGCATTTCCCAAATTTACTGACCATGAAATACTTTTCTTTTTTTCACCCTCCCAGCATCAGCTGCATTCCCCTTTGAACACGGTTTGGGAAGAATTGCTCTACGACTCTTCCACAGTATTTTAGAATATCATCCCTAAATCTCAAATGTTTTAAGTGCTTTTTGTGCCCTGAAATTTCCCAGTGGCCATATATATTCTATATGAAGGTGCCAATCCAAGTTCAAAGATAGAGATGCAATGAGAGGAAATACAACTTCTCCTGCCACTGAGAGGAAATTTTGTGACACTTATAAAAGTTGCTAGTTTGTGTTACACTGACTTCCAATAATCTCCAATTATTGACTGAAAACATTTGAGGGTCCAGATTATACTATTTCCAGATTCATTTCATAGTTATTTTAATACCTATCAAGGTACATAGGTATTGATATTTATTGAATTGGAGAACTCAGATTTCCTCAGCTTATTTATTTTCATTATTCATTTTCATTCTGTAGCTCCTAAACACTTGGAATTATACTAACTGAAATTTGGCACTGAGATTTTTTTTTTTTTTGACTTTATATTCATGATGGTATTTAGCAACAGGTAAACTAACAATAAATTCAAGTATAAAAATAAGATAGGCAGTACACGTTAAGTCAAGCATTTTTGTAGTTCTTAATTTGTCTTATACATAGTAGGACTGAGAAAGTTAAAAGTACTTTTTCTGAAGCTCTTATTCATTTCTGTATTTTATTTTATAAAGAACAAGACATGTATTTTTCAAATCACTGTGTCAATGGGGTGCCTAGATTTTTTTCTAATTTTATCACTTTAAAATCCCAAGCATTTTAAAACCATGGGAGAGAGATATGGAGGCATTGCTGGGGGCCATTTTCCTTGAGAGCAAATATTTCAGATGAAGAAAACTTCACTTAGCAGAAATATTTCAAAGGATAAGTTTGTTTTTTCTCAGGTTTCATTTTTCACCTGCCATGTGGCACAAGATGAACAGATAGAAGGTTACAAGTGCAGGATTGGGAAAAGGCTTTCTTTCACACAAAGTATAGCTTGTGCCTCGAGCTAGTTAAATTCTGTTCTGACATGCAGATAATGAACATGTTCTTTAATGTAGTCACATTCTGCTTTTTGCAGAAACTTTTATTCTTTGACACCATTCCCTGGAAACAAAAATAAAATTCAGCATTCATTCAATGATAAAAAAAAATGTTATTCAGTAAAATAATAATCAAAAATTTGCCATCTGATATTTGCTAGCACTTGATATTTTTAATATATCTTTAACAGTTAAAACAGTCTGACATTTTCTTATAGAGCAAATGACCTTGAATCAGCTTAGCAGGATGAAATCCTAAACTTTAACTGAGTACTTTAAGTGAAAAATGCATACCAAAGTGTTTTGAATATCTGCTAGGTTAGTAATAGCAATACTTATAATGAGAATTATTCAAATATAAATTTAAAATTTCATAAATTTTCCATTTTCAGATTATAATTTTAGTCATGATTTTTTCCTTTTATTGAGGTATATATTTTTTTTCTAATTTTGATGTTCATAAACAGTTTTACTTATTTTGTAAATAAAATCACAATGCACTAGAAAGTTTTTGCACAGACATTTATATAGCAAAGTATAATGGTTAGCTTTTGGTTAAGGAACCAAAACCCACTCTTGATGTGTTCTGCAGAATCTAATATTCCACAGAATACTAGAGTTATAAACATGCACTAGAGACTGTCTGCCTCTTTGCTTCTTCCTCTAAAAGGTATTAGGCAAGGGCAGTGATGTTTACATGTTGGAGGATGGTATCATGTTACAGGAAGTTAGAGTAGTCTGATGGCTGCCAGTGAGGACAGTTTGCACAAGGTTCACATGAAGACAGCATGTGGGAGCAGGATGGCAGGAATGTCCAAGGAGCAGTCAGTAATGGCAGCCTACAGAAAGTTGATGTTTTGCAGCAAGGCAGTAAGTATAGTCTGGCAGTCCCAGTAATTAATTACAGTGTGGGAACTGAGCAACTAAGTAAAGGTATTGAGAATAATGGGAGCAGGTTTCTCGCTGAAGGGGGAGGAAGGTACAAATATTGAAATGAAGAAAACTGAAGTAAAACCTGTGGTGTTAGATTGAAATTGGAGATATTGGGGTACACTCATGGTTTTTAAGACAGAGGGAGAGATAGATATATAAATAGATGGTAGATAGATGATAGGTAAATAAATAATGGATAGATGATTGACAGATATGTAAAAATATAAAGTACGTGTGGGTGTGTGAGTGTGTGTGTGGCATGATGTGTATATACATACACATATATAGACTTCAAAGCTCAGTTCAATTCATGGTTCTGGATGCAGCAACACCCCAGAAGCAATGAGCACTTCCGGCACTCAGATCTTGGTTCCTAATTACAACTCTTCACTAAAATAAACTTGGGCTCCTGGAGAAATGGCAGATTCTAGGGCTGGATTTGGAAAACTACAATATGTCCCTGGAAATAATGAAGTATATAAAAAGTAATGAAATAATCAAAGAATGAATGAGTTTTGAAGGCAAGTCAAATGGACAAAAAACTAAATTGAAGGGCCTCCCACTGGAAAAATCTAAGAAGTATAAGCACAAAAGAAAATAATAATAGTACAGTTAGCCCTCCATGTCCACAGGTTCTGAATCCATGGATTCAACCAACTGTGGATTGAAAATATTTGAAAAAAAATTCCAAAAAATTCCAAAAATGAAAACGTGAATTTGCCATGCACTGTCAACTATCTACAAAACATTTACGTTGTATATAAAACTATTTATGGGAATTCCCTGGCAGTCCAGTGTTTAAGACTCCAAGCTTTCACTGCCAAGGGCCCAGGTTCAATCCCTGGTTGGGGAACTGAGATCCTACAAGCTGCTCAGTATGGCCAAAAAAACAAAAAACCAAAAAACTATTTACATAGCATTACATATTAGGTATTATAAGTAATCTAGAGATGATTAAAAGTGTACAGAGGATATACCTAGGTTATATGCAAATACTATGCCATTTTATATAAGGGACTTGAGCATCCATGGATTCTGGTTTCTGCAGAGGGTCCTGAAACCAACCCACCTTGGATACCAAGGGATGACTGTAATGGATTTTAATCCACTGAATAAAATAGAAATCCTTGAATCCATATGACTAAATAAATGAGGAGAATAAAAAGCTGTTCCTTATAGTAATGTCCACTAATAAATGTAGAAGGAATGATTGAATTAGAAAAATCACCATTTTGCAATCATCATGGTACTTATTTAGACAAGGAATATCAATGAATTCTAAAACTATTGGGTGAAAGTGCAATGGGAAAAGGGGTAGTAATCTACTGTCAAATATTTCTACAGAAAACACTTATTTAACAAGGTAAAAAAAAATACAGTGGAGAATCGTGGTATTCACAATCTTAGTCTAGTGATCAAAATTTAAACCACCAGTAATGGGACAAATCAACAGTGAATGCTACCAGATAGAATGTAATGAGAAGAACACTGTGTCACTTCTGTGCTATTCCTGCCAAAATTGCATAACCCGGGTCTATTCATGAAGAAACATCAGACAAATCTAATTGAGGAACATTCTATACACAGTTGTTGCCCAATAATCTTCAGAAACATCAAGGTCATGGAAATGAAAGACTGAAGCCCTGCTCCAGATTGAAAGAGACTGGGAAGATAACCAGATGCAAAGTGTATATATATGTGTATATATATGTATATATAAAAATTTTATTTATTTATTTATTTATTTTTTGCCAAAAAAAGGCATTACTGGGGATATTGGTGAAGCTTGAAAGAGAACTCTAGGTAAAGAGTGTATAGGCGTTTGCTATACTATTTTTACAACTTTCTGGAAGTTCAAAACTGTTTTAAAATAGAAATTAAAAACAAAAAGTACTAGAATGACTGAAGAGTACGAGTCAGTTGAAGATGCCGATAATTCTCAATTTGCAACTAAGCATTCATTCAGAGAGTTGGAAAACTGCAGGAGCTTCATGAAATTGCCAGTGATGGTCACAGTTGCTTCCTGAAATGAGGCAGATTCAAATCCAAACACACAGAAGCTTTTGCAAAATTACATGTGTGAAAATTCATACATCTGTCAACCACAGCCAGAGAAGCAATAGTATGGCTTCTGACTGTTCTTACTTCCAGATCTCTTGTTTGTGGTCCTCTTTAGAGGAACTAACCTGGAATACTGCTGGCAAGGGCTTTTGGGAAACGTAGTTCCCCAAATTCAAGACTTGGTATGTATAGAAAGTGGATAATATCAACAGTGTGGCATCCAAAGCATTACAGGTCAATTCATTAACACACGGTTGACTGCTTTTTGTTATTTATTAATAAGCACAGGTTTGCAGTTTGAAGATAAACTCCTTCACTTTTTGACTGAGTTTGCACACTCGTTTGTTGTTCAATAAGTTTCTTTTGTTTTGTGTTGTTTTTTGTGTACCTAGTAAATGGCAGGCTCAATTATAAGCACTGGAGATTCAGTGGTCAACAAGCATGAGAAGGCTTGGGACCTCTTCCAGTTTGTAGCTCTTATGGGACCTAGGGAGACAGGATGCAAGTTAGCAAGAAAGAAAATATCAAATCCAGACAGGTACTATGAATGAAATACATGGGGTCATGTAGCAGATAGTACCTGAGAATGGGGAATACTTTATGCAGAAGGGTGAGAATGAGCCACTCACAGGAAGCCTTGGAAGAACTGCATTCTGGGCAGATGGAGTTGCAAATACAAAAGCCCAGAAGTGAGAAAGGTGCAGAGGTGGGAGGGAAGAACAGTGTGGGTCTAAAGAGTCTGGCTATTTCTCTTAGGGAAAAGATAAGGTAATTGAGGAGAGAGATGTGATCTTTGTTTTAAAATTATAATTCCAGTAACTTTGTAGACAATGTAGCATGAGGGGGTTAGGCCAAGAGTATAAGCAGGGAGGAAAAATTAGTGGGTTGTTTTATAAGATGAGATGAAAAATGATGGTGGACTCCAGAGATACAGGGAAATGAAGAGATGGGAGATGTTTTGGAGGTAGAACTGGCAGGATGCTTTTCTATTTTTGTATTATGCACACAGTAGTTTTTGGTTGGTCAGTTGGTTTCTTAGCTCAGAAAACATTCCATATGTTTCAACATAGACAAAGCCCTTGAAACAATACAATTAAAATTTAAGGTTAATGTGATGAACAATTGTTTTTGCCTATGCAAAATCTTGTCACCATCTTTTGGTAATAAAACCAATTTTACTTTACTTTTGTTATGTTACTTTACTTTTACTTCCCCGTAACACAGAGTCCTGGTGCAACCATTATTTTATCTCCCTCACTCCATCTCACCCTCCCCACTGGATACACATATGATTCAATGTAGTCCATTTACACTTTCATCTCCCAAGACTGTGAATCAAGAGTAAAATGATACAGGGATGGCAGGGGGGTGGAGCTAAGTTTTTCTAATAGAAGTGTTCAAACAGACTCAGTGAGCTCCTTGCACCCTCTGAGATATTGTAACTTCTGACATTTCTTAGGCCAGGTATATCACAGTTTTCTTTGAATACATTAGTTTATCAGTCCGGTGTTCTTCCAATAAATTCCTTCTATGTTTATTCATCCAACCTCAATCTCTTTTGCTTACAACCAAAAGTCCTAACCCATATAGTAATTTCTTAATGCTTAGCTACTTTTAATTTGAAGTGTAGCATAGTAATTGTTAATTTAAAAAGGCAAAATAGAAAAAGAGGTATTTAACTAGAATTTCTCATTACTGAAATTCGTGTAGAAAACTAAAATAGAGCTTTCACCTAACTTAAAAAAACAAACATCTGCATATAGGTAAAACATATAATAATTGAGAAGATTTAATGAGAAACAACAGTTCTTTGATCCACCTCTCTTCACCCCCAGGTCTACTCCCTAGGTAACCTCTTTTAATCATTTTTGTTTTTTAGACTTCTGGTTGTTTTGTTCCTTTTATATAATTTGCTAATTGTACTGTTCTAGATCTTTAAAATGTAAACATTATCTATCACATCCCTATTATGACACATAAAACTTTAGAGTATTCAGATCAGTATTTTGAGTTTTCACTATATTTTAAAGTTATTACTTATATCATCTTATTTTGTCAACTAAAGGGAGAATATCTTGATATCTGACAATATAAGGATCTCACTGTTCTTAAATGTCCCTTAAACTCTTAGTATCTATCTACCTGTTTATGTACTTTTACATTGTTTAGGTTGGTAAATTTTACATTTAATTTACTAACTTTATGGTTATTGTATTTTGCCCATAAATTGAATTTGAGTTGAAAATCAATGTACAGTGTTTTCATTATCATGACCCTTCCCTTCCGCCATTCCTCTCTCCTTCCCCCCTCCTTCTCTCCCTCTCTTTCTTCCTTCCCCATGTTCTTAAACAGCATGTTTCCTTTGTGCTAAACACTGCTCTAGGTGTTGGGGCATAGTGGTCAATATCGTTCTTTGCATCAATAGGTGATGTGCATTGTGTTTCTTGTTTAATATTTTGATATTTATGAAGTTTCTGATCCTTTTACCCACCCCTACCAACAAATACATTTTACTTTTTCTTTCTTTTTTTTACCCCCTGTTCATTATGTCCTTAAGTGTGCACACTATAAGTTTACTAATCCCTCCTCTCCTCCCTGCGAATTTGTTTCTCCATGGTGATTTTTCCCTTGAAGCCCTCCTTGTACTAATTAATCTAGGACTATTAGCTATCCACCACCCTGAGATACCCCCTCATAAAAGCTGTTGATTTAGATCTGCCTCTTATTGGACTCATGACTTCATTCTTCACTTAATTCCTTACTATGCTGTAGAACATCTAGCATTAACTTTCTAAGAAATTATTCATGGGACACAAAGGTGCTTAAAAGTCTTTCTTTTGTCCTTATATGTGATTTGATAATTTCATTCAATATTGAATTTCTAGGTTTAAAATTAATTTTCCTCATAATTTTAAAGGCATTTCTCCATTATATTTTAGCATCGGATATTACTTGATAATGTCTGATACCAGTCTGAATTTTGTCCTTTTTTAAATTAAAGAAATATTTTATTTCCTTCCTTTTCCTTTCTTCTTTCCTTCTTTTTTTTTTCTGGAAATTTTCAGAGGTTTCTCTTTATTTTTGGTATCCTGAATTTTTACGATGATATATTTAGTTTATTTTAAATTTGTTTAAAGTTATTATTTGTTTATATTTATAATTTTTCCCATGATCAACATTCTCTGGGCCTTGCATTTCTTCTGTTTTGAGATAGTTCCATTTATGTTTGTATGATAATTGATTTCCTTCTATTTATTTATTTATTTTTCAAATTCTAGAACTCCTAATACTTGGATACTAGGCCTAGTATTGGATAGAACATTCATATCTCAGTATTTCCCATTGTCTTGTCTTTTCATTTTAAATTTTAATTGACTTTCTTGCTTTGTATTTTTGCAATTTTGTGTATTTCTTTTGGGAGTTAGTCACAGTTTTAGTTTCGAAGGGTTCTTTTTGTCTTGTGTATCTTTTTTCATAGTAATTTATTTTTTTTTTTATGGATGTAGTACCTTAACTTTCTCAGAGTATGTGAGACATTATTTTTTTTACATTTCTTATCTGAGAAAGAATTTTAACTGAAGAAAATTCTTTTTCCTTTAGGGTACATTTTCCCATTTTTATTTTGGTCTCTCTCTTTACACTACAGGTTTTCTTCAAATGACTGGTAGTTCTGGTAAAATAAATGCATATTTAAGAAAGAAGCAACTGTAAACGTGTTTGGAAATACTGTGCACAGTGGGCAGCTTGTCCACTGGCATGTTGCACTACCAGGGCTGTGGGTGGACAGTGACCATGACACTGTGGTACTCGGAGTGTTTGACTCTCAGGCTGATCTGTTATCATCAGTGATTCATTTTCTCCAAACAAATTATGTGTCTCTCTGTGTGTGAGAGAAAGAGAGACAGACCTGGGGGGGAAGAAGTAAAGGATTCATTTGTTCTATAAACGGATCTTTAATTAAACCCCATCTCAGCCCCAACTCCGGCTATGACATTCTCTCTTTCACAGTAACCCCCTTGTGCCTGAAGCCTGGCTGGGGTTCTGGGTTCTGGGGGCACCAGGTCTGTACCCCAGCACCGTTTCTCTGAGTGTACTCCAGGCTTCAGCATCCCCTCTCTACTTTATCAGTCATAGATTCCATTAGCCTCCCACCTTCTTGAAATATATGGAAAATACATCTCGGGGCTGTCAGCCTTTGCATTCTTTTTGTTGTAGTTGGATGGTGTCTTTTATCATTCCTCCACTAGCATTACAGCAGAGACATGGGTGAATGAAAAGAAATGATACTCATGCCACATTCACCTTCCTGAACTGGAAGTTAACTGCTGGCACTTTTTAATTATGCTGAAGTATAATTTTATTCAGTTTTGTAGGTGAAAGGACATTTATTAATATTAATTATAGTTTATATTTCAAATTTTCTAATATATGATTCTGAAAATTCTTTAGTTATTTTCAAATATTCAGAAATCATATAAAAATTCATGATTTTTAAGCATGGGCTTAACTCTAAAAGCAACATCTAATGTTCATCATTCTGCATTGTAGAATGTTCCACTCTATCTGACTCTTGAACCATTTTGCAAATAAAGATAGTAATCAGAGTCAGAAGCACTAGGAAGAGCAGAAAGTCAATCACTCTTGGGAGCACTTTAAGCGGTCCAAAAAAAATTCCCCCCAACAAACCTCTCCTCATATTTCATTGGCCCAAAAAATCTCTTGTCACATCACAGGCCCACTCCTAATCTGAGAGGGGTGCTCTAATTTGCATAGATGAGCCAAACCTGCCTCTGTAACCAGGGAAAACCTTCCAGTGCATCCCAAAGGCTGTGTTGGGGGAGAGAGGGTATCTGAACAAATTTGAAAATATTTGAGGGCTTCCCTGGTGGCGCAGTGGTTAAGAATCCGCCTGCCAATGCAGGCTACCTGGGTTCGAGCCCTGGTCCGGGAAGAACACACATGCTGTGTAGCAACTAAGCCCTTGCACCACAACTACTAAGCCCACGTGCCATGACTACTGAAGCTCACGAGGCTAAAGTCTGAGCTCCGCAACAAGAGAAGCCACTGCAATGAGAAGCCCGTGCACCCCATCCTCCGCTTGCTGCAACTAGAGAAAGACGCGCACAGCAACGAAGACCCAATGCAGCCAAAAATAAATGAATAAATTAAAAAAAAAAAAGTCTTTGAGGAAGGAGAAATGGAAGCATGAATACTAAAAGGACAACCGAAATATTCATTGTAACTGCAATCTACTTATATTAACCATTTAGTTAATAACAATATATTCGAGTCACTGTACTCAGGAGGGATTTGGTAAACTTTAGTGAATAAACCACAATAATGGAGATAATTATGTTGAGATGATGAGCACAGAGAGAAAGGCACGAGACAGATAAAGGAGAGTCTTATAAGCCATTGTGAGAAGTGTGTGTGTTCATTTTATGGATCAGAAATTTTTGAAGTGTTTTAGATAAAGGAACGACTTAATACATCTTGCCTTTTAAGAATATCATGCAGGGACAGCTGTTTGATGGCTGGGCTTGTGGAGCATAAGACTAGGGGCTGAGGGGCCGATTAGGAAACGCTTTTCATTGCTTGCCTTCAGAGTACTATTCTTATTAATCCGTTTGCATCTATTGTTCTGATTATTGTTTTTGAATGTTAATTGCCAAAATATAAGCCTAGATGATGTGAATTACATGAAGCGACTGTTAAACAACAGCAATCATCCTTCTTACAACTTGTTTTCTCATCATCAATGCACTGAAAATCACAGAATTGCTATCTAATTTACTCTAGGGAATACTTTAGAAATTATATCTCCTTTCCCTTGCCTCTATTTTCTTGGAGATAGGCTATTATTTAATTGATGTGAAGATCTACAATATGGTTAATTCACACACAGTATATGATAAACATACATAGAACTTTATAAAAATTTTTTGTTAAAGTTATTCACAAATTGATTTACACTTCTAAATTCAAGCTTATTTTTGTTATTCATGCAAAGTTTCTAGGCAATGTGTTAATTAAATATAGTTATGAACTAACAGAAAATTGATAAACAAATGTAAAATAAAAGAAATATGTCTGACTAAAACTATGAAATAAAAGATTTTTTTTAAACTTCCAGTATGAACTTTACCCATTTTACCTAATCTTAATTATTTTTTAAAGGACATCTGCTTAGACTTCCATAGTATTGCTACAAGCTTGCATTTTGATTTCTGAAAGTATTATTTAAAATTTAGATTTGACGTCTGTCAGAACAAAACACTGTCATCCTATTGGATATTATAATATAGCAGCTAATGACTGCTGAAATTTAACCAACCACACAAGATGACAGAGGTAAACACACAGACAGAAACTTTATGTCAAAACCATTGAGGAAAAAAAAAGTAAAACTACTGCAAATTAATGCCTTCCTGGTATAGTAAATTTAATTCTGATTAGCAAGATTTATGGTGCCAGATAACCAACAGAGACAATATAACGTTTTTTGTGATGCTGTCAGAAACTTTTACAGTGGTCCCAGTAATATGATCCTGGGCCTGTCTGACAGTCTAGGACACAGAGAGCTGTCAACCCAGGGGCAGGCTGAAGATGATTGTTAAGGGGATTTGGTACTCCTTCTATTTGCCTAATAGAGAGCCTTGTGCTCAGCATTTCCTGAAGCAAAAGAAGACAGATGAAATCTCTGGGTACTTCATTGCTGTTGCCTCTCAAAGATTTCCTGTCAAAATGGGCCTATAAGGGGAGAAAGGTTTTCAATAACATTTTTTTTTTTTTAACCTGGCAGGATTTCAGGTCTTCTATGAAAAGAGTTTGAAGGTGCTGTCTTTGTTAAAGGAAAAAAAAAAAAAAAGAAAGAAAGTTAAGAAAAGAAGGGAAAAAAAAAATATTGCCAAACTACCAAATCTAGTTGTGTTTAAAAATAAAGCAATAGAGCAATATTGTTCATGTTACCATAGCATACACAGAAAAAGTTTTGATTGACATTTTATCCATATTTTAGGGATTTTTTTCCCCCTCAAATGGAGGAAGTGGCCTTGATATTCTTACTTCTTAACTGAAATAGAGAGCATGTTTGTTGTCAACCATTTTCAGGATTCTTTTAGTAGCTTATGCAGAAAATGAGGAGCTAAGGTCTCATTTTTGCCAAAGGGATGTTTGCCAATCTGCCTTTCTCCTTATTAATACTTTACTCCTATACTTCTGCCATCTTGTCAGTCAGTCAGCCAGTCAGTAAATCAGCCCACAAATATCTAATAGTTGGTGAAAGGACAGAGCTTCTATGGGGAGACACCCTGCAATAGGGGTAGTTTTCTAAGTTTCTAAGAAAATGCATTTGTACTCTCTAGTGGTGCCAAACAAGTAAGGAACCACATCTTTAGCTATCCATTCTTTGCCCCCAGACAGAGAAGCTGTTTTTCTGCCTTGTTTAGCATGGTTCATGTACAATCACAACTTTCTCTGTTCCTTCCCCCTTATTTTAATCCCTCTGAATGGAACAAAGACAGGAGAATCTGAATAAAATAAATAGAAAAAGGTGATGAAATAAAGACAATAGTGTTCTCAAAGTTTTCTCAAATTGTAATTCCCAGCATGGATCTTTGGTGCTAATTTGTACAGACATTTCTGGCCTTTTGTGAACTGGCATAACGTTAGCAAAGGAGAACAGATAGCTAACAAAGAAGAACCACACAAAACCAAAACAAACAGTAAACAGTAAAACCTCAACAGTCTGCAGGCATTTAATATAAGGGCACACAAGGCAGAAGTTTCAAGGATAATACAGAACACAACAATTGATTTTTATAAAGACCTTCAAGTCATTAAGGAAATGTTAAATCATGTTGGCCATACTTTGCTAGTATAAGAAAACATGCCATTTATTTAATAGCATTTTAATCAAATTTATGTACTAAAAATGGGTATATAAATAGTGAGCGCCTTTGTTATCTGGAAAATTTATTTATAGAAGACACTTTATTTTACCAAATAAATTGGATAAATGAGATGTTACTATATGTTGAAATATATCATATTCTTTTTAAGTAGATTTATTTCACAATATTATGATATATTTCTTTTTCTGTAGCAAAGTTTTAGAAATTTGTGGGTCAAAACCCTATAACTTTAACATGTAAGTTAACACAATAGATAACACAAAAAAAGTTTCTCTAAAAAAGCAGCCACAGTTATGGCAGACGACTAATTGGCAGCCTGTAGGCAATGTAAAGGCTTTTTTAATGGGGAGGTCCCAGGTGGAGGGAGCTGACTCTTAGAACAGCAGCAGCTTTCAACAAAGGGTTTCTTTTTTTTCCTAAGAAGGAGGTGAAGATGTGAAGCAAGGAAGGTCATAAAGTACATGGTCATGAGTTAAGGATAAAAGAATATCATGGAATGTTTCTGGCAGTGCAGGGACTTGAGCAAGACTATGAGATGATTCAATTATGTATAGACATGTGAGTAAATATATATGTTTTATTGTTTAGAAAAGACTAGGGTGGTGATGAAATAATTTGCAGAAACTCAAGACATTCCTTTTATAACAAACCACTGCAGTAATATATATATTTAACAAAATTTTGCCAGGTGCTAACAATGAAATGCTGCTATTATTATCTATTAAAACAAAATACTATTAAGACAAAAGTAACCCCAAATAATACTGGACCATCTCTGGAAGTTGTAAGGGTTTGAGACCTGAGCCAAAAAGAGAATCGTGAAAAAGAGTGCACAGTCCACAAGATTGAGTAAGCTGAGTTTCTAGACTCAATAGCAGACTCTCTAGTGTTCTGAGAGTGACACTAAATTCTCTTGAAAGGTGGAATAGTGTGTAAATAAAAGACAAGCTCAGAAGTTATATGAGTATTAAAAACTGAGAGACAAAAAGGCATTGAGAATAAACACTGGAGAGATTTTGAATGAACTGAGATCATGATGAATGTCTTTTTGGTTGTTGATTTTCCTTTTTTGTGAGAAAGATGGTCTAATGGATATACATTTTCTTCAGTTCTCATCACTGCCTTTGACATTCTTCATGAAGCATTGTCAAAGTAGTCAGGCTGAAGAAGCTAACATGCTTACATGAAATAACACAAAAGTTAGTGTGGTCTACATTTTAAATCAAAAGATCAGAAAGGCAGATCCACTCGGATCCCTTAATTCTGAGTATAAAAATAATTGTTGGAGAGTTTGTGATATATATAACCTCTGCCCATTTGTCTATTGGAACTATAAGCATAGGAACGAATCTGTGACAGTGAATCAATAAAGACTTTGTAAATGGGACTGGATAAATAAAGAGCTAAAAATCTCCTGTTTCAATTCAATGGAGATGTTTCTTTTCACAGTTAATGGATCCAATGTTGAGAACAAAAGCAGGAGACAGGTTTGGCTTTGCCTTCTGCATTTTGGCGCCCCATTCTTTGGCGCCCCATTGCTATTCCTAGAATTAATGAAATATCAAAACCAGGCTAGTGGAAGAAATCTTAATTTGGTGTGTAATGAAACAAAAGAATCTAAAATGCATATGCTTCTACTTTCCTATGAAGAGAAGACAATAAAAAAACAAAAGAACAAATAGCACTTTTTATCGTGGGACATGAAACAATTACAAGAGTTGGGAGGTGGAGAATGTAAGGCTCAATGGACCCTTTAATGAATAGTAGCAAAATATCCACTCGAACAAATGGCATTCTTCATACCTTAAGGATAGAAAATAGCCTGCTTCCATTCAAAGTTTTGTAAAAGGATCTTTATAGATTTTTTTTCCTCCACTGACTTAATGTCAACTTTTGGAATCAATCGGCTTTCATCAGGGGACAAGTACATGCATCACAACAGCTTTTATATTTCTCCAATTGTCACTTCATCTGGGACTGAGCTCATTCTAGGGAGTTTCCACATTCATCTGACATCAATTATCCCAGCTCCTGCTGATCTCCAACTCATGTCATAGTAATTAACTTGTATCTATTACAAACAAGTTTCACAATGAACATTTTATTTGTCAACTAAAATTTTCTCATGGACATGTTTTAAGATATAGCAAGCTTACTACCTTTCAAAAACTTTTCTCTTTTATAACCAATAGTAAGATTTAATCCAGTTTAAAATTCAATGGCCATGTACTTTAACTCTTTGTCCAGATTATTCACTTTTCTTGATGAAGGAAATAACAGTGAATAGTAGATTTCCTCAAAATAGTCTAAGTTATCTTATACTTAAGAAGTCAAATAATTCTTGAAGAATCCTATTACTAGGCCATATTTTCTAATGGAAAATTATAAATCCAGCATCATGACCTCTTAATTATCACCTTCAATTCTGAAGAATTTTAGATGTCTGATCAATATACAATTTATAACAAGAGCATGCAAACCAAATAGAAATAGGACTTGATAGCATTTTAAAAATACATACTTACTCAGTACAATGATAGTATAGAAAGAAATGATTGGACATAAAATTTGAAGAATTCAGAATTCATTTCAGACCCTATCATGTTTGGAAGAGGAAAATATATATATATATATATATATATACACACACACACACGTGTATATATACAAACACACACACATGCTATATATGTTGTTATATGTTATATATATTAAATATATATAACATATATATGTTACAACAAGGCTAATATCAGTCACATCATTTTCTCTCATCAATCTCCTGAGATACACAATAAAATCTTAAAACAAGATATTAACAAGTATAGCATACTTCTTATCTGAATCAGGTGGATGATTAGCAGTAAATTTAACAATTGCCTATGAGCTGACAACTTGAGTTTTCCATTATATACTGATAACTCTATGGATAACTGAAAACTGAAATTTCATCTTTTAAAAAAAAGTTGTAATTTGAGGGAACAGTGTCTTCTAGATCTTAAACATATTTTTTAAAATATCCATTGAAGGTACAGACAACCTAAAGTGGCTATTCTCTCTGAAAGACTTAGGATGGTTTCTTCTCTTATCTGTTTTAAGATATAATTAGGCTAATATACTTTCATTAGCCAAAGAATTTACTTAATTTCACAAATTCTAAAATCTCTCAACTATATTTCTTACATTACCAAAAAGTTGTCTAATCAAATATTAACTTTTTGTACTTTTTATGGTTGGTATTTCCTATAAATAAATGTAGGAAATTATAGAAACAATTAAAATGTATTAGAAAGTAAAAAATAAAACTCTACTGGGGCTTCCTAGGAACCAGGCAATAACATACTAATTCTGACAATTTATATTTATGGGACATTTTACCATTTAGATATCATTTGTGGATATATTAGCACAGAGAAATAAGAAAAATAGGGTAAAAATAAGGAAAGTGATTATCTAAGTTTTCATAGTTACAAATATTAAGTCAGGAACTCAAATACAGACCTCATTCTAAACCTATGTCATCATTGTTCTTTAAAGGGTATAGAACATACAAACATATTGCCCAAAGACAAATGGTATGGAAACAGAAACCTTGGTATTCTCAGGAGTACATTTTATGGTTCTCAGTTACTGGGAATAATTCATTCTGATTAGTACTTTGAACATCTGAATGAAGTCTTAGAATCTACTTTATGCTTTTTTGTTCCACCCTTCTTTTTGTATTGCTGTTTCTTCTGATTCTTCATTTCCAACTCTAAGAGATTCTCAAAAGTTCAGTCCCAGATGAAACAAAGAAAAGAAAAGCTTTAGTCTTTCTCCGAATAGATAAGAATACCAGGGAAGCTCCCAGAACAAAACCAATCACTTAGTCAATATCAAACTATGAAACCCACAGTGAAGATCTGACAATGGTACATATGTTCCAGCTGAAAATCATGCCTCGAAAATGCAGCTCAAGACTCCAGGCACCTAAGGACACCAATTGGTATTCATGCAGGAGTACAGACTGTTACATATGCTCACTGCAAATTTCGCTTCAGGGAAAAATGGAGGACCATTTAAGTGACTCCTTCTGTGCATTGAACTGTCAACTTACAGAAGTGCCATACTAATCTTAGGAAACTCTCTGCAAAGTCATTTGATTGGTGAGTGAATGGAAATGTCCCAAATTATTAAATATCTACTTCATCAAACCTGGCAACCAGGAGGTGATTGATTTTGCACTCAGCTCATCCACAGACCCTTATTTATTATATACTATTTTGGAAGGTCTTAATCCTTTCCTTCAAATATGAAATATTTATTTTCTTCCTAAACAGATAGTGAAATATACTATTTTGGACACAGATTTGTCTATAGTAGAGTTTCTGCTGCACAAATCATCTTTTTAAAACACATCTGAATGGTCATACTTAAATTTATGCACTATATTAGACATATTTACATTTCGTTAATATTTTAAAACACTGTATCCAATAAGCATTATGCAGCAGAATCTAGACAGAGAGGGAAGTGGAGCAGCAATCAAAAGATAGCTTTTGGGATTTGTTTGGGATTAACATATCCACACTACTGTATATAAAATAGATAGCAAACAAGGACCTACTGTATAGCACAGGGAACTATACTCAATATTTTGTAATAACCTACAAGGAAAAAGAATCTGATAAAATATATCTATATATAACTGAATCACTTTGCTGTACACTTGAAATGAACACAACCTTGTAAATCAAGTATCCTTTAATCAAAAAAAAAAAAAGCTTCAGAAACACAACCCTAACCACTGAACCACTGTCTTGAACACTAACAGTAGGATACAGAATGTAGGATCAGTGGTGTTCATGGAAATTGTAAGACAAAACAAAGCAAAAGAACAACAATAGAAACAAAATTTAAGCCTTCTTTGATGAAATATTTATAAAATCTGATTTCAAAATATTCTTTTTATGACTTCTTTTCCTCTTCCTTAAAAATGAGTGGGAAAAAAAAAATAGAATGTAAGTATCTGCCAGGTGGGTATTCTAAGTCCTGATTATTAAACTGTAATTTTCATCAGATTTTAAATGCTCCCATCAATAGCAAGATTGTAGACAGATGATACAGCTAAATCTCTGCTGATAGACAATTAGTTGAGTCTGCTGTCTCAAGCCAAGAATGGCAGAGTCTACTACTCTCGTAATCAAATTCCTCAGCATTCAGTATAGCAGGCCTGAGTTTTCTAGTTACTGTTATAAAGCAGCATTGAATAAATACAAATGGCTTAATCCTTTTTGCAGTCATATCCTCCCACACTGGTCTATGTAATTAAGAAAATACTATATCTCATCTCCTGAATAGTGAATACAGCAGACTGTTAATCATTATATTTATATGGTTTATGTAAAAAAAAATAAATTCATGAGTACTATAAGGTTTCTTTCAAAGAATATTAATACATGTACAACACCTGAATATATATTGTCATGCTGTGGCCTATTGATGTGTCTATAGTGTTTCCTTAGGAAATTACTATGTAACAAAAATTCAGGTGCAGCAAACGTTGAAAAAAAGGGTATATATTTTTGTTTATATCCATATATACACATATATATATGCATATAAAACAAACAAATTTGTTGGAGTTTTCACATCCCAAGGAAAAGACACATTCGAATATAGTTGAAAATATAACCCTACATTCAAATAAAAATGTTACATTAAAATGTATACTAAAAGTACTTCTAGTAAAGCCTATTTTATAAAATGCATTGTGAACTATATTTTATATTTATTTTACACCAATGTAATATTGATTTCCTACAAAAACACATTAAATAAAAGATTTATGAGGAGTGTAGCAAATCTCATTTGGCCAACAAACCGTAACTCTTTTGTGCCTGCTTTATGAACAGGAGCAAAAATGGTAATGCTTCACGTAGTTCAATAATTTATCAAAAATTTACAAATGTTCGTCATTTAAAAATAATTAAGAAAATAAGAATAATAATGGGTGATTAATAACAAAATAATAAGGATTTATTTAACTCTCTAACACCCTTACAACCAACAAAAATATATATAAATGTATATGTATGTACATATATAAAAGGATGAATGCCCTTTCAAAAATGAGTTTACAAATAATAAATAAAGAAGGAAATTAATAGGCAAAGAATATGACTTTTGAAATAAAATAGGTTTTTGAGACATATCAAGCAACAGCAATTACTTAAAAAATACAAAACACAGCAGCTTGAATCTGATTGAAGTGGTTACATACAGTGCGGGCAAAAGATGCAAAGTCTCGAAGAAGTCTAGGCAGAGAACAAGGAAAGCATGACTGAGAAACACACAGGAATGGTTCTCCTTTTTATCTCTATAACCTCCATCCTCCATCTTTCACCTTCCAAAGTTGTAACCCTGAACTTGGGACAACAATCAGGAGATTTCTGTTGAAGCTGTTCTTCCTTCCCCTAATCTATTCTTTCACATAATTAACAGCCTGACTTATTTGTCCTCTGATTTTATCTGAGGAGCTGGCAAATTTCACTAATTCCTGCAGTTACCACATATCAGTGTTAAAGATGTATTTAATTCCCAAGATGAAAAGCAAACATTCAGAGTATGCATAAGTGAGACTGAAATACTGGAAAGTTAATAACACTTGTCACTCTTGTAGCACCTTTCAGCCAAAGATTTCAGTGCCTTTAAAAAGCACAAGCTTATCACTCTCATTTTGTTGAAACTGGAATACAGAAAGGTTAAGTGATTTGTTTATTTATTTATTTGTGATTTTTTTACTCTGTCCTAGCAAGTCAGTAATGGAGCTGGGAATAGGAGACAAAATTTCTGATGCCTTTTTGTCTTTCAGACCACTCACCTTGCTTAAATACTCACAGTGGAGGCTGGTGACATTTACTTTTATAAGTCAGGCATCATCATTATTGAACTGACATGCCTACCCTATGCTTAAAAATAGTCAGAAAAGTCAACGGCCATTGCTCTGGAGCTCAGAGTTCAGAGCCAAGTTACTTTGAACAATTATAACTTTAAAAATTACGGAGTTAACAGAGACATTTATTCAGTGAGTCCCCAGTATGATGTCACAGATCTTGCTAACATTTACTGTGCCTTATGTGACAGGCACTGTGCTAACTGCATTGAGTTCATTAAATCAGTTAAGCCACATAACAGCCTTATCCACGAGTGCTGCTATTATTCAAATTTCCAGAAAAGAAAACTGAAGAATAGAAAAGTAATTTGCCCAGACCACAGGTTAAGTGGAAGGGGCAGGGGCATATGATGCCTAGCTGATGACCTCAGAGCCTGTGATATTTACTACTAAGCAATACTGCCTCTCTTTTTGCATCCCTGTGCTAAAAAATTAATAGCAGAAAACATGCTTCGTACAAGTGAACTGTTAACCTTAATGTGGGTCTACCCATCACGCTGCTTAAAAACATTCTTTATTTTTATGTGTGACTATAACTTCATAACAACACCAATTAAAAGACAAACAAAATCCAGAGTTTCCAATGCTGATTGGAGGAAAGAAAGAGAAAAGGGCTTTTTTAAAAAGTCTAGTTTTAACTTCTAATTTATTATAAATGGCCAAATCCTTTCTGCTTTGGAAAAGGGTGGTATAGGAGAATATATTGACAGGCCTATGTCAAACAAGTGTATATTTTGACTAAAAAAGTTTACTTCTTTGCTGAAGATTCAATTTAAAAAGTTTTATTAGATATTAGCCAAGTGCCAGATATATGTAAGTAGGTTCTACAAAATGTAAGTTTAAAATAATATACATTTTAAAAACATACATAAGAAAATAAAACTTTTAATAATTATTACGTGGCAAGGTAAAAAAAATACTGACCTAGTCAGTCTGGACATAGTTTCAACCAAAGACTGCCATGGACTTGGGTAAATCATTAAATTTTGCTAACCTCCAATTTTCTGAGTAATATTCCTACCTTGTGGGGCTGTTGTGAGGATTAAATGGACCATGGACTTTGTGAGGGAAAGACTAGTATTTGTTTTGTTCACTACTTCCTAACAACCAGCCTAGCATAATTCTTGGCTTATTATAAGACACTAAATAAATGTTTATTGAATGAATGAGAATATGTAGAGTTCCAACATAGTAGCTGGCATGTTAGGTACACAATACATGCTATTAATTTTTTAAACTTCATGTTAATATAATTAGCATCGATAATGTATATGCAAAAACTGGGAAGCATCTGAGATATACCCTACTCAGGAGCTAATTAGTCTGCCCTGTTTCATGGGCTTGAGTAGAAGATATGAGACTCCTGGAACAAAGACAAAGTGCAGTTTCTTAATTATAGCAATAACCATAGTCAGAGTATCACTATTTTTGCACTGGTTGCCTTAAGCACCATTCCCCCCAGGGCAACATGAAGGAGAGCCAATATTATAGATCAATCAAGAAACATGATTGCCCTTTACTCCAATGGGAGACACTGTACCTTCCAAGGCTGAAAGCAAACCTGTCCTTTGCTTTGAAGAGAGACACTATGTTTTCTAAGGGTGGTATGCCAGCATCCAGTGCCTCACTTGCAAGATGTATAGACACATGGAAGACCCATGGAGAATTGCCACCCAATAGTATAAAAACACAGTATATTGAAATATACTGAATTATATTGTGATTGGAATGTGATTTTTGATTATAAAAAAAGAGGTTAGAAAATTATATACCTTATTTTTTTTCAGAGAGTTTAATGGTAGATTTAATTTGTCAGATGTCTTGGTATCTTAATTAATCTATTTTGTTAAATTTTACCATTTTGTGAGAACATGAACACTGACTATAGAATCAGAATGGTAGTTCCTTTTGAACATTATTTTATTCTGAACAAAGACATTAGAAAGTTTATGAAAGAGGTTTTATCTATCAAAAACATAGAAATCATGAACTTGAGGTTATTATTACAGGATTCTATGCATCCAGACAGAGCAGCCATATATTTCTGTACTGGAAATAGATTCAGTCGTGGAACATCTCAGGCAGCAATTCTAACAAAGATATACTAGTCTCTGCCAACAAACAGCTTTCTCAGATGGTTTTCCTATATTTCTACATGTGTCACTGCTAACCCTTGAAAGGAGTGGTTTACAATTATTGCATTCACTTCAATACTCATTCTTTTATTCCTTAATCACTTAAATGTCAGGCATCAGTACCAATGGCTCAAAAGAAATTCTTAAATATCAACAATGAACCTTCATCAAATTCAATGACTTTTCCTAAGTCTCTTCCTACCTGTGCTTTTGGTATCAACTTGTCCATTTTGCAAGTCTATGCCTTCCTAATTCTATGCCTAGTTTTGTTCTGGAATCTCTCTGATAGATAGCACTTCAATTTTCCTCTTACTTGGTTCTGTTTCCTACCTTATCTCTTAAATGTCAGTTTTATTTTGGGTCTTTTGACCTTTTCTCTCTCCATGTTCTCTCTCTTAATGAACCCATGGTTTTTGAGTCTTAGCACTATACAAATGGCATTAAAACGTATATCTCCATTTTTAAATTTTCTCTTAACTTAGTCTTCGATTTTCAGACATCTGCCAGACACCTCTATTTGAGGGCCCTAATAATATCTCGTACTCAATGTATTCATAACTTAACTTCTCCACATATGTGACCAAATCAGTTCCTGCCCATGAATACCCAATTTCTTCTAAGGGCACTGCTGTTATGAAGTACACTGCCATCGATTCTCCCTCTACATCATGAGTTATAATAACTCTTTTCCATTATAGTTTGTTGCCCACCTTTTTTTTTTTTTTTTTTTGCGGTACGTGGGCCTCTCACTGTTGTGGCCTCTCCCGTTGCAGAGCACAGACTCCGGACGCGCAGGCTCAGCGGCCATGGCTCACGGGCCCAGCCGCTCCGCGGCATGTGGGATCTTCCCGGACCGGGGCAGGAACCCGTGTCAGCAGGCGGACTCTCAACCACTGTGCCACCAGGGAAGCCCATGTTGCCCACCTTTTGACAAATATAAAAACTTCCTGACAGGTTCTCCTGCTTTTAAGCTGCACTTCTCCCTGCACCCTGTTTCTGTTCTTTCCTTTCAGAAGGAGCAATGGCCAGGAACAAAGTGCTTCTCCCTGAACCAATCCAAGCCCCTTACTCTGGCATCAAGACCCTTCACAACCTGGCCTTTGCCTCCTTTCATTCAAATATTTAATGCACTAGGAATAATGTAGTATATAGTAACTTTTTGGAGTGGACATGCACAGAAAAGGGGGGGCATGAAGTAAAATCAATCAATAAATTGATGTATTATTACAAACCATGGAATACTAAACAATTTTAGTATTCATGAGAAAGGATATTACAGAAAGTTATGTTTCTACCCTTATCTCTGGCTACTGTGATGATATATACCTGATATTATCGTCAAGCTAGATTGCTAGAGATCTATCAGAATTTTGTTCCTTTTCCCTCTCGAAATATAGTAATATGTTGTATCTTATACAACCTTTCTTTTTACTCTTTCTTCTCACTATCTTTTGAAATCCTTCCCATTCCATGAGGTCCAGTTTAAATGCCATTGCTCCTAGAATCCATCTTTGATCATCTTAGCCACTCTCAGAACAATGTTTGTACAATGTTTATGATAGTTACTCTTGCCACATCATACCAAAGTTGTATGTACACATGGTAACTGCCTCTGCTATATTGTGAAAGAGCTGAGAGGAGGGTATCATGATTTAATACTTCTTTGTAAACCCTACATGCCTAAAATCTTAGCTAGTCCATAGTAGACTTTCAGTATTTGTTGAATGAGTGAATGAATTAATAAAACAGCCCTCATATCCAGTGTGTTTCCTTTGGCATAGACTAGAAACCTAGCACAAGCTGCTAATTTATAGGAAAGCAGTCAATGGCTGATGTGATAGGAGACACCCCTTGCTGGCAAAGAAGTTAACAAGGTATTATGATAGACATGAATTCTATCTGGAAACTCTTCATCAGGACCCCATATCTCCCACAGAACAGCTAGGAAGGAGGTCAATTTCCTGGTGGATTGGGGAAAATAATCTACAAACAAATTTCACTAGAGCAAATGTGCCCAGAGCATAATATCACTTCCTCAGGAATTCAGTATTTCTAATATGGATATCATGAAAAATCAATCACTCAACAGTTCTGCTATTGCCATATCATTCTAGGAAATGTTATTCACAGAAACAGTAAAATAGACAGAGCTTTGCTAAATCTCCAGATACTTCTCTCCTAAATCAGGGGCCTCCAGTTTTCTAAGCTCATTAAACTACTCTCTAACTTCATGCCTATAACACACTGCTATATATGTGGTTTAAAACAATCATAAGATTTAGCATATTATATCTTCAAAGCTCTTTGCACATATCAAATAATTATTCACATAACACCCCTGTGATGCAGGTGTTATTATTCCCATTTTATAGATAGGGATATTGAGAGACTAGAGATCTAATAATGTGCCTAAGGCAGTATAGTAGACCAGCGGCAGAAATGAAATTAAAATAAATTTTCTGACTCTTTTTCCTGATTTCAGACTGTAAAACTGTACTGTATCCCAGGGTTTCCTCTATATGCATACTTTATAATATCTACATGGGTATGTATTGAGTGATATATCTGTCCTACAAAACAAGCATCACTATTATTTAACAGTAATGTAGATACTTCCATCTTAGGCTGCTTTTTGCATACGAGATAAGAGAAATAAACATTATCCCAGTATGCTTGGAAAATATATATCAACTATAGAATTCTATTTAATAATCTGTTCCTCTTAAAGGTATAGATAACATTCCGCACTGTTAGCAATTTTAGCATTCTCACAATGAGATGATTAGAAACAAAATGGCTGGTTTGAAAAAAGCTCCGAGTCCATTCATTTTGTGCTGTAATACCTCACCAAAATGGGGTGGACATGATAATCCTGTACCTCATGCAAAATCAATTACATTTTAGTTCAAGATTCTCTGTGGCTGAAACAGGATATTATTTTATGTCCTGAACAATATGTTGTTCCAGTTACTAAGGAAACCAGTAGCAAAAACTAAGTTTACAATGATGCATTTTCAAGAAATTGACTATAATGTCAGTCTCTGGGGCATCATTACAAAGTGCTATTTGCATTTAAATTTCTTAAAACCCTTAAGCAACTGATTTGTTTGTTTATAAGCTTGAGTATGCATTTTCAGCTCTGGAAAAAAATTTTAAACATCCAACCAATACATCAATATTTAACCATTTAGAGAGCTACCCATTAAGCATACTATGTCTCTTGCTGAATTATTATGTGTGGATTGTGCTTCCATGGGTTTCCAATGAGACCTGTTAAGCCTCAGCACATAATATGCTCCTTACTAATGAAAGCTGCACATTCTGTTTCACACATGGCAACAAATAGGCAAAGTCATGTTGACTTACACTGTTGCATGTCACAAGTAACAAGATTCCACAGGAATCAATACATCTATTTTGCACACAAGGTTTCTGGAGTCTACCGCTATTCAAAGCAGGCTCCAAGTTCTTTAGGGAAGGCAAGGAAAACCCCAGATTTTTCTTGACAGACACTTGCCTCTTTTGTCAAAAAGAAACAACAAATATTCTGATGAGTTACTGATGCTTTTATAGTTGAAAAATCTCCTGACAAACTACTCTACTGACCAGAGATGATAAGACCTTGACATGCCGCCTCTGCCTTCAGAACATATAGAACTGCTACAAAAGCTGATCAGAGTGCATGTGGCCAAAGAGAAAGGGAGAGTGATGGAGACAGAACAGCGTGAGGGACACTGACTCTGGGCTGTTTTCCCTTAGTGAAATCAACATCCATTCGTTGTCTCTCTAGAATTCTTTTCCAGCAGTATCCTTTTGTCTTAAGATTTTGCACTTAGTACTTTGTAATTATTCTTATATAGAAAACATTTCTTAGGCTGCAAATTTATTCTATATTTAGTAAAATAAAACCCCACAAACAGTATAAAATGAGGCTTAGCTAAACAAATCACTCTTATAACTAAGCCATAGCTCACACCCACCCCAAGGAATACAAAAACTAAATAGAAGAGGCAAGATTTCTATTCGAAACTGAAGACCACCAATTGCAAATTCAGCCCTTCACAATGTAAAACAAGTTTAATTAAGCAACATTTTAACTTCAGAAAGTATGGCCACCGATTTAGATCAAGGTTTTTGTTGTTGTTGCTGTTATTGTTGTTTTGGGGATATGGCAGAAAATTGTCCTAACACAGTAATTGTAAGACTGTCTTTGGCATTACTGATTTTTTTCCTTCCCTCCCACTTAACTCAGCATTGGCATACATGGTAAAGATATTGCTCCTGAACAATGAGAAATTATGAAAGGCAGGAACAGAGATCAAGCTTTCCTGGGTGTCTGGGAAATCAGCACACTGGAGGCTAATTTTTTGTAAGGTTTCTTTTACTTCCCATCAATATGCCATAAGCCTGACCTGGAGGATCTCCTTCAATTGATGCAAGAAAGTAATTAAGTCTCCAGGCTCATCACAACCTGTGCAATCTCAAGTGCAAAGATTGCACTTTGAGTCAAACAGCTTTTAATTTTATGACAAAGACTCCTGTAATGTAGGGTTAACAATTAAAGGCAGGCAGTCTGTTTCTCTCATGGGGCTTGATGCTCACTCAAGTGCTACGATCACCAATCTCATTTGAAAGGAGACTGGTTTAAATCCAGATTTTTCTTTCCTTTTCTTTTTTTTCATTCTTTTCTTTTCTTTTCCTTTCCTTTCTTTTCTCTTTTTGTATTTTTTTAAGGTCAGTCTTTCTTTGCTTCACCTGTTTAGTCATCTTGCTTTCCTTGTGCCCCTTTTTCTTCTTGTTACACTTGGTCTAAATGGAGATTTTAGAGAAGTTTCCTTGGCATGAGTCACATAATAAAAATCAAATCCTTAGACAACATGTGGGTTATTTACTGATTAAGCTTCAAAATCTTGAAAACAAAATGTATCATTGGCAGGTATAAAGATCTGCTGCAGTAGTAGGAGTAGTAGTGTATCAGTTCAGCTGAGTTCCAGCCAGAGTGAGTAACAACACGTACCTATGCGCAAATGCCCTGGACTCTTCCCTGCATTTTCTCACTGGCTTGTCTGTATGTGGAAGAGGCATCCTCCTTGTTAAACACAGCCTTACTTTCTCGCTTCCGATAAGGATTGCCTATTTCTTCATCTCCACGTTAGACATCTGCTTGCTTTCTATGACGAACCCGTGTCATGATAGTTCAGTTTATAGTTTCAAAATTAGATTTTAAAAAGCATAACATTTGTTTTGGGGCTAATAACATGTTGCTAACATAAAAATTGACTTAGTCAAGAGATGTGGGAGGAAACAAGTGAATGCAGGCAGGCAGAACTCCTGTAGGAACACACATCAGTGACCTGGCAAGTCAGAAGAGGGACTTAAGAACATCACATAATTAATAGAGGCAAATTTTTAGAAGCTGAAGTTTGGGACAATTGGTTTGCTTTTTTTTAAGGGAGACGTTTAGGATCTGAAATAATTTATTCATCCTCTCAATCATTTAGATCAGAAAAGCGTCCTTTTAGTGAACCCCCCAAAAAATGATTACTGTTATGTTTGCACTATGTCAGAAGAATGGAATGAAAACATCTAAGAAGGAAAAATAAAGGCAACAGATACAGTTCAGAAGGCGATTAAAAAGTTTTTTATTTCGCTAGCACTTCACTATTGAACGCAGCATTCTGAATGAAGGGTGTCCGTGCATGTGGCATGGAGCGCACAGCCTCACAGCAAACGTTACCAAATAGTCTGTAACCTCTATTGGAAATCCGCAGTAATTTTTTTCCCCCCCACAAATCTCCGCTACTTTTTTTCTGGCACTTATTTTGGACAAGGGCAGAGGAGAGGGTCTCTTTGAAGGAGAAACCTCTGTAAACTAAACATGAGAAGCTCCACGGAGTGCCTGCTCTAGCATTTTACCCTTTACCTCCGTGGTGAGAATTTGCCGATTTGCATGCATAATTGCAGGAATTAAAGGTGCAAGTACAATAATCACGAAACAAACTCAAGATGCAGAAGGGAGAACACTGGGGTGGCAGCAGTTGGTTTCTTGGATTCTTCCCTTGAGTACTGGAAAGAGTCCCCACTTCTCATCTGTTTTCATCAGATTCTTTCACCTTAACTCTGTTTCAAAGTCATAAAATAATCTTCTATCTTAACCATGGCATGAGGTCAGGAGAAAAGACTTTAGAGGGTGCATTTATAGGTATAGGTTTTTATCCTCAGTCTCAGGGGACTGAACATTCTCCAGCGAGCTGTACCTTTTGAAGTTTCACAGAGGTTCTATATGCTTTCTAGTTACAATTTCTTTGTTGCTGTTGTTGTTGTTGTTTTTTGTTTTGTTTTTAAGAATCCAAGCTGATTAGTTAGCAACTTCTTTTCTTTTTTTTTTTTTTAACTATTTCATCTGGTCCAAGAGACTTAAGCTATATTGTTTCTTACCAGATTTTCTCTTCACAATAATAAGATCATCTTTCCTACAAATTCACCTATGCTATCCTCAATATTGGTTTATTTGTATATTTTGGTAAACTCGAATATAGTAGTAGAGAGTCAGAATGAATTTGCATAGGTAGGTCAATTTATTCTAATTTAAAATAAATGTGTCAGAGAGGAGACAAGACATTTTCATTTTTAAATATAAAGGGGTTATATCCATTTAATTCTGTGTTTGAAGCAAGATATTATTTGAGGCAAGAAACATATACTACTATAAAAGAGATTTGACCATATTTCAAATGTGACTATTTTGCATGAGACCTAATATTTATATCACATATTTTTATTTAAACATGTTTTGTTTCATCATGCTTGAAGTGTGAGAAAAAAGGAAGTGATATTGTCCTCCTAGTAATTAAATCTGAACACTGTAGGATTGTACTCCACTGCCCCGTGTTCAGGGCAAATTAGGTTTCTCAGCTACAGCTCAATGTAAGTCTCCAGTGAAAAGCCTGAAGTTAGGGTATTGTCTCTGTGTACAGTCTGTCTGTTCTCACAACCCCACCAACTTTATTCTGACACAATACAAGACTAGAACTTTCCCTCTGCAGAAACTATGACCAGGAGCTAAGCTTCTATATGATTTTACAAAATAACTGAATGAAAGAAAAATAGAAAATTTACTTTCCATGGCTAAGAAAAGGAAACAGTAATAGTCTAAAAATCCATTTATATATAGTACTAAAAGTAGAATATAGCCAAATGAAAATATGTCCAATTTAAGGTTTATTTTCTTTACTCAATTTGAATATCATAAAGCAACAAAACAGAAGAATCATATGATGTCTCAAAATAACAAAAAAGAAGGTTCCCATAAGCAATTATGGTTTCAAATTTAATTTTGGGTAATTGTCCAAAAAGAACAAGGAAGTTCCACAGGAATTGTGCCAACCAGAAACATAAAGGAAAAACACAGTTTAAAAGACATTTTGGCTTATGAAACAAAACTGTGTGGTCTTTCAACAGATTCATGAAAAAGCAACTGAGGGAAATGGAGAAAAGAGAAACATTTTAATCTTGTCAGCTAACCCCGCTGTGGGACATCCCCGGATTATCCCTCATGACACAAATTCTGGGCAAAACTTAAGTTTACCATCTTAGCCAGGAACTAGTAAATGCTGCCGGGTAGTAAGACAGAAGCAGCTAGAATTCCTGTTGCTGGCATAATCAGGCGGCAGGCAAGTTCACTGGAGTCTACTCTAGTCTGCAATTATCCACATTGCCTGGTCCTGTCAGCACACATGGAAATAGAGCAAGTTATGTTGTGGAGATATCTGTCAACCCACAGTGGGATTTTCTCAAGGAAGTGAGTATTTATTTTGCCTTAAAAATGCCTCCGACTCCTATGCTAAAAACAAACAAATAAACAAACAAACAAAAGAAAAACCAAACTCAAATCCACAAAGATGTCTCCTTCCTTAAACTTCCCCAAATGTATCCACGCCTCTATTAGAGAACTTGAAACATTTTTTTTTTTAGATAGCTGGGAATGTCCTATCTACTTTAGTAAATGCAGACCCTTTAAAACTATATGAGGTTGTAACAGAGGAATGTGATTCAGAGCACTGGCCACAAATGTATTCTGGGCACCTCCCTTAGCTGCGTGACCCTGGATAGGTAATTTAACCTCTTGGTGTTTTAGCTAACTTATCTGCATAATGGAATTTTAGTAATACCTCATGAGGTGGCTTTGTGAATTAAATAAAATAGTGCCTGTATAACATTTGATTTATTGTGAACTGTTTTTATTACTAGTTTCTAGCAGGAACCCTAATAGTAGTTCTTCAATAATAAATATTGTTCAATCAAGAATCAATAGTTTTCATTTCTCCAGCTTGTATTCACTTGGTTATTTCACTTATTTTCATGTTCAACCAGCCATATATAACTACAAAGTAAAATGTGTAATATATAACTAGATAATAAAAAAATGATTTTAAGTATACAACAAAAAAGTCTTACAATAAAAATTTGAGTTGTGAATGAGGAATTACCATAACTTTTAATTAAAATATTAGACTTAAATGTCACAAGTTACTTCATTGATTATTTAGCATATTTTGAAGTAGATATCATTATATAACATTAATAACAATTCTTAAAACACACAAAAGAAATAAACGTCTCATTTTTTTCAGACTCTGATTGTAATCAGTATAGAGTTTTTCCTCTTTACACCAATTTGAGATGATTTGGTAACATTGTAATGCCATTTTATTATGAGAGTAAATAAGAGACAAAGTGCTGCTAATAGATTGCAGAATCTCTTACACTAGGATTTAAGGTGACAACGCCCTTACAAAAAAAGATAGAAGCTAACAAAAAACGTTAGAGAATAGTCATAGACTATGGGAATGAAAAAGAGCTCAGAAAATCTAATTTTAAACTTCTAAGGTTGAAGAAGAGAAAAACTAAGTCTGGAGAGGTTAAGAGTTAGCCTTAAAAACAAAGCCAGGATAAGAAGCTAGATCTCAGATTTCAGACCATCAGTTTCAGGGGGAAAAGTTGTTTTAAATATAATTTCTATCAACTAAAAAATATTGAAATTTGAACAAATTTAAGAATAGAAAGGTTATAGAAAATACTAAAATTTATTGGAAAAAGTGTAACAAAATGCCTTACAACGGCCTTTATCCTAATATTTATTTTTATTTGCTAGTTTTACATTTTTACTAGAAATTTCATGTGTTTATTACAATTTTGATGTAATTTGATTATTTGCCTTGTTGCAAAAAAAACAAAACAAAACAAGAGTTCCAGTGTGCTGTGTCAGTTTATGGTTTCCTATTTAATTTTTCATTTAACACTCATCAGTTTTTCATTTGAATGTTTGTGTTAAAATAAAATTCCAAATTTCCAGAAGAGCTGCTATATGTTAACCTTGTTTTTTAAAAACACTGTTTTCATAAAATATACCAAATAAAAAATATTACATCCATAGCACTTATTATTATTGGCTCTTAGAATTACCAGAATCTTGAAATCACAATTAACAGGATTCAAAGGATGTTTACAAAGAAAAACAAAATTATTCACAGGTAGGGAAGGAATAATAAAACCACAACTTTCTAAAAGATTTCTAAGAGGTCAATTATATTACTTAACAGGTTCTTTTCTAAAAACCACTAAGACACATCAGTAGGTAAAGCAGATACTAAATACTGCTCTCGAAGATGGAGATGAGTGCCATTTTCATAGGTTGTTTTTGTTGTTGTTGTCGTATTTTAGTATTTAACACATTCTGCATAGAAAATAAATTCATTTCATGTGGACTTCAGAAATCTTAAACCTGAGACTTAAAAATGTAGATGTATTATTTGAATTAAATGAAACTAAACAAAAAGATACAAATATTATCTCTGTTCTTCTATAGAGAACCGATGTATATTAACCATATAAAATACAATCATGTAACTATTACAACAATAGATAACAAGAAACTTGGCTTTCACTTGATTCCTCTTCCCAGCTTCTTATAAGATGGCAACCATCTTATTTCTCTATCGAACCAAAATCAAAGCAGACAGTGGTTATTTGTAGACATTAAGATAACGTAAGGACTGGACACGGTGTGAATGTGTGGATATGGACCGATGATACAGTCATAGTACCTCTATTCTGGGAATATGGAATAGAGATTCACTCGAGTATACAGCAACAAGCCAGAGAACCTTACTTCCTGTGTCTGAACATTTGACCGAACTTCAGAAACAACACCCCTGCAACCTTGTCATTTCAATTTTTCACACTTTTGTCTGTATGTGTTTTATGTCTCAACAAAGACTTATCTCCCCAACCCACTGCCACAGGATAATTCTCTGTAACAAAGCTCAGTCTCAATCTCCAACCAAATGAAAAAAGGGCAAATCCCCAAAGAGAAAAGTAGCGGTCACAACCATTTCTATGGGTCCCAATCTCACAGAACAAGGAGGAACTGATGACAGTTCATCACTACCATAAACCAGCAGAATATGCCCCAAAGGGACTGGAGGTTCTGTAAAGGGATTTTGTGTGAAGAATATCTTTCTGAGCCCTCCAACAGAGAGAAGCATTTTTTACAAGTAAGGAAGCTGTGTTGACACAACAGACAACATTTTCAAGCTGGGTGGAGATGCAAATAGCCACCAGTGTGAGAATGTTGGTGTCTGTCATACACAAGACTTCCTAAGCATTCTTCTTTCTGTCTTTTGTATAATAATATCTGGAGGGAGAAAGACCATAGCATTGTGGAAACACTTTTTTTGCTGTAAATCATCACAGCATCCAAAACATCAAGGTGCCTCAAAATGAGCCTGTTTCCCTTTCCTGGTAAGGGTTAGAATGAAATTAGGCAGCCAAGTGAGGAAAATGGGGGAGAAAAAAGGTGGTGGTTGGCCAAAATGCAGAGTCATTGCTTAAAATTGCACCTGAAACCTCATGGCCCATTTCTATCACATGATTCTGTTTATGTAGTGTCTTTATGCCAAAATGCATCCCCAAATACTTTACAGACTAAAATAATACACTTAATACAACTGCTGTGTGGTGTTATGGTGTCCCAGATCACTAGGAGTCTTGAATTAATGCTCTATCATGATCTCTCCTCAGAGGTAGGTGGAAATGTCTAGTTGCCGGACAGATTATGATAAGGGGTTTGGGGTAGCATAATTAAAGGGAGGTGCTTGATAGCTGGTGTTCCTCAGAGATTCTAATTTTCTTTTCTCTATTTTAAAAATATGTAAGAAATTGTTCTGTGGGCAAACTACAAACCAGAGAAAATCCTGAAATGTGAGCAAACATCCAGACATTTTCCTTTAAGAGGTGGAGAGATATTGGATGATGATGATAATATGGGTGAAAATGTTGACTGTGAGTTAGCCTCTTGTAATATCGTTCAATAAAAGGACAAGGGCTTAGCTCTTATTCACCTAAACATCTTAAGTATAAAAGAATACAACTCTGAGACCAATATGGAACTATTTCAGGCAGTTTCTATTACACCTAGCATGTGACCTTTTAAACCTCCCTCCCCCAGTCCCTTGTGTATGGCATATTCCATCTAATACAGGGGCTTTTGTCTCTTTCTATATGCTTCACTGTCTCTCTAAGACAAAAGCTAACTTTTGAAGTGCAAAATAAATGTGTTAAAGGGCTTTTAAACTAAACTCACAATGATATAATCATTTAAAGAAGTTGATGTAATCATTACAAGCAATTTGTCCTTGCCAAAGATTGAAAAATGAGACCTATAAGGGGAGAGCTAGTGCTGAAGCCTGCATCTAGCTTCGCATAGAAGGACAGAAAATGCCTCACATATTTTTGCATAAGTTTTTCCATTGCCTAATTGGGAAAGCAGGACAGAATTTATGGCTCAGAGTTCTCCTCAGCCACAGGTGTAGAGTGAGATTGGGATTGTTAACAAGCTAATTTTGGTCTGGAACCCAGTTTAAGCGTTTCATTTCTAGCGGTTGGAGAGATGACACACATTCTCGGGCAGCAGAATGTGCTCTTCCCCTTGCCACAGGGATTAGCCACAGCCTGTGATGCTGGTACTTTGCTGGAAGGAATAGAACAGAAGCTCCACTGCTGTGTTATTATCGGGGATCCATTATGTTTTTACATTTTTCAAAAATCTTTAAGCTAGGTCTTTGACATTCGACTGCCTATAAAGACATGCACCACCTGATGAGAAGCTTTGATGTGCATTTTGAGGATTAAATAATCTAGATAGAAGGCAATGTGTTTCCAGCCAAGAAGAAAACTATGGAGAAAATTTTGCCTCCTGCAGCTAAGCTCTGTTGGCAGTCAATACCTTTTAGCTTACCCTGTGTATTTGATTTCATACATATTTACAGACTATTTTTCCTCTTACTGCTAATTCTTTTGAGACCAAATTAAGAACAAAGATAACAGGAGTAGGCTTCATCAAATAAAAATGTAAATATGCTGCATTTTATTTGTGCTTGAAGGAACTTTATTTAAATATTTTTTGTGAAGTGGAATAGTCTGGCAGGATCATTATTATCAGCGACTGGGAAAATAATAGCCTAACGAGTCAGCCATGGAGGGGAAAGTAAGCTTATACATTCTGGAAGTGTGGCCTACTTTGGAATGAGATTTTTCTATAACTTCCAAAAAGAAAGTGACAATTGTCATGACTGACTATTTTATGATGTATCAAATAAAGAATTATTGTGTCACTTATAAGTGGAATCTAAAATATGATTCAAATGGACTTATTTACAAAGCAGAAACAGACTCACAGAAATAGAAATCAGAGTTATGGTCACCAAAGGGGAAGCGGGGGGAGGAATAAATTAGGAGTTTGAAATTAGCAGGTACAAACTACTATATATAAAATAGATAAACAATAAGGTCCTACTTGTATAGCACAGGGAGCTATATTTAATATTTTGTAATAACCTCTAATGAAAAAGGATATGAAAAAGAATATATATATATATATATATGTATAACTGAATCACTTTGCTATACACAAGAAACTAAAACATTGTAAATCATCTATACTTCAATAAATAAATAAAAAGGAATTATTGAATTTGGCTAAAGGTATTTTACAAAGTAACGTTGATATAATATTTTTAAGTGAAAGAAATGGAGGGTAATTTCTGAATTTTTTTATCTGTTTGTTTAAATTTACTATACTTTGGTTTTGGAGAATAGTAAAAGAAAGCTCCAACAGTCACAAGCTAATTAGGCTGGGCTGAATTTCATTTCCCCTAACTTGGTTGAAAGTATTACATGGTATCATCAGCAGTAGCCAGGAAATAAAGCAAAGAATCATGCTAGCTGCATAAAACATTATATTAATTAAATAATGCAGTAAGAAGGGAATTTTTTTTTTATAGACTTTCAAAGAAAATAATTCTAAATCTCAAACAGAAACTAGTTTTCATTTCTTTGGGTGTCAAAAAATATCACTTACCCTTCTCCAAATTACACTAATTTGTCTTTCTTTAAAAAGACACATTTGATAAATTCCAAAAAGGGGTTATTTTTCTTGCTTGCGGGCTGAAACTTCATATTTAAACTAAATGGATTTTTTAAAACAGCATTTTGAGGGTCTCAGTATAATGTGTCAGCTGCCAATGTCATAAGCATCCTAGCTCTCCTTCACCTTCTTTTAGAAAAACCCTCCCCCCACTCCCACCACATACCTTATTTACTTATTTATCAAGACCAGGTTATTCTTAACGGGTGGGAAGAGGAGTGAAAAACACAAGCTCTCCTCTGTCATTGGGTGTTTTACATTGTCTTTTTGTTCAAACATATGCCCTAAAATACCAATTGTTCGACTCACTCAAGTGTTTTACCCTTAATGACTTTAACATGAAGGGGAGAGCTAGTCAACCTTCAAGAATTAAGGCGAGAGCCTAGGAGAGAGCCTAAAATACATGATTGACCGCTATATTCAAAAACTGAACGATTGCAGGTCATCTGTGGCTATTGAAGGGTGTGTATAGTTCACACACAATGAACTCCTGCTATAAAGCAAGGAAGAGAGACTGTTGTTTTGGGAAGAAAAGAAAAAGAGAGTTAAGATTGACCTCCACAAGGAAATGTTTCTTGCTTAAATACTCCCTTTTTTTGTATGTGCTGGAATGACTGTCCGCTACAGCTCAGCAGATGAAATGTGCCCATGCTAATAGACAGGAGAACTTTAAATATCTCAAGTATGAGAATAATGAAACTAACATTTCTCATCTGCAACATTATAATCAAAAGAGTTTGAAAAAACTTTCCGTAGTAACTATGAAAGTGATTTATACAAATAAATGTTTCAAAATCTCAAAGGTTCCACCACAGTAATTAAAGGTGCAACTTTTGCATGTGTTTTGTAATTCATGTCTCTGGAGACTAATTTAGGGTACTTTTTACACAACAGTATTAATTTATTTCTTTGTGCTACATCTTAGATGATTTAAAGTTAACATCTACAGTATCCTTGCTTTTAAATGTAGATTCTGCCTTTCTAACTCTTGCTTGCTAGAACTGTATACGAAATGCATTCACACTCCCATACACACTATTTTCTCACATACTCATTCATGCCCACATACTCACTCTCACAGCACACACAGACATACAGATGTTCTCTTTTCAGATCAACATAGGCATCATGTTTAGGTTTTCAGGGTGGCCCTGAAGGTTTGAAACGAATATCCCACTCAGAAACCTTAAAATCTTGAGATCATTGTCTTGAACTCAAGTAGATTCAATGTTACTTATCTGCTTAAAAATCAGTAGATAGGATTACTCACATATCTGGCTTTTTTGAACATGAATTAAATCATATTATATCTATAATAACTGGATATAAACTCAACATTAAGAGATTACGAAAGGAAAAAAGAAAAAGGCCAAACCAACAGCAGACCCTTCTGTGTGCTAGATAACTCATTTCAGCCAACCCTGTCTTACCGATTGCCTCCTGAGAGTTGCTGGGAAGTGCCCCATTCTTCATAGACTTTTGTTGTCTTCTGGAAGCCTCCCTCTTGGCCCCCAGATTCTTAGTAACCTAGTTAGCATATCTCCTTTGCATGTAAAAGGGGATATACACTGTAACCTGAGGCCAGGCCCACCTTAATTAACATTTCAAATCAGAGACTCTAAGCAGATATTTTACAGAAGTACAAAAAGGAAAAGAAACTGGCAGGGTGGGATAAAGCCAAGCCTATGGAGGCCTAATTTACTGAGCATTATTAAACAAAGATTTCCTAAAGAGACAGCAAAGAGAGAAATGGATTTCTATATAGAGTAATGAGCATTAAGCAACTAAGCTCCTGTCTTTTAAAATGGGAATAGCTGCGGCTGATTCTATTCTCTTAAACAGGTTAGACCACAGTAAGAAACCAGACAATCACTTAATGGGGGATATTTCTGATATTTTGGATCCATATTTACCCTTCCTCTCCCACCTATAACTCTATTTTAACCCTTTGAGTTCTTAAGGTATTTGTCTGCGAATGCTTACTATGTACAAACAGGTTATTTGGAATTACTGAGTGAATTGAATCAATGTAGCTATGCTAATTGGACCAATCAGTTCCCAAAGTTGTTTTGTTATTGTTATTGCTTTTTAACTTTAAGCATTTTATTCTATCATTTTACATGTCTGGAAGTATTCTAGGATCCATTATGCTGTGGTAGTCTTTGGGTGATCATAGCTAAACTAAATGGGATGGAAATACTAAGTATAATTAATTAATAGAGCTTCTAACTGTGCTTACAAAAACAATCAAGAGTACATTATTGGGACTTCCCTGGTGGCGCAGTGGTTGAGGGTCCGCCTGCCGATGCAGGGGACGCGGGTTCATGCCCCGGTCCGGGAGGATCCCACATGCCGCGGAGCGGCTGGGCCCGTGAGCCATGGCTGCTGATCCTGCGCGTCTGGAACCTGTGCTCCGCGATGGAAGAGGCCACAGCAGTGAGGGGTCCGTGTAAAGCACAAAAAAAAAAAAGAAAAAAAAGAGTACATTATTGTTACTTTTGTTGTTGTTGTTATAACATATGTTTTGGAGGCAGGTGGTGTATAAATTATACATAAACAAGTAAATAAAATACTTGTCTCTGTGGAACTGGGCCTACTGAATGTTTCACTCCTAGTATTGTGTGCCTGTAGTTATAAACCTAGTCACCACTCAGGAGAACAGCCATAGAAATAGCTTTTAATTATTCAGTTTTAAAATTTAGTTGCCCATAAGTTTCTCCCATTCCATAATCCTGTAATATTTATTCTAACAATCTATAGATTTTTAACCAGAGTCAAAATTATGAACATACAATATCTTCAATTGTCATTGACTCCAAAGATGGAAGCATCACTTTTTCTGCTCACACAATTACAATAATACCATTGATGATTCTTTCAAGATCTTTGTTATTCTGCTGGGGTCTAATAATTCAGGAGAGTACTTGTTCCTTTTGGGGCAGTTGAATGAGTTTCAGCTCAACTTCTGGAGGAATAGGAACAGATGTATTTCTGTCAAAAGTAGAAATGTACCTTCTTCCACCCTTGTACCTGGCAACGTTATTTTAGGATATCCAAATCCAGTAGAAGAGCTGAAGCAAGCTATTAAAACTAGAAATTCTCTTCCCAGATGACCAAGGTAAAAGAAGGGTGAGACTCTAGACATGACATTCACCTGGAGCGTGAATGTTTTCTCCTTCCAGTGCTTATGGCAGACATTATCAATCACACCCTTTTCTGCATGAGTAAGAAGCAGCCTCAAAATTCTTTATGCCAGTATTTTCCAAATTCCAGAGAGTAACAAAACTTGGTTGTTGCTATCATTGCTCCCAGAATTAGTTTTGGGAGCAAAGTAAATGTTATTTAATTAGGATTTTTTTTTTTTAATTTATAAAGTTTTCACTCAATTGTATTATATAAGAAAAATTTATATCATTCTATAATATCTACAAACCATGGGTTTGATATGCTAGTTAAGTTTTTCTACTATATATTGAAATAATTGATTATTAAAATATGAAATGTTCATTTGTATACCATCTAAGTATACAATATTGCTCTATACAGAGGCCAACTAATGGGCAGTCAGACCTGAGAAAACTCATTTTCTTTCTTTACTCTAGGAAACATATCCACCAGAGGGGGAAAATTTTTAAATGAAGTGATTTTATTTCAATTCATTAAATAAATACTTATTCTTTACCATCTCTAGATCTGAAGGAGAAATGGGAAGGAATGGTTGCCAGATCCTGGAAAGAGAGCTGAGATGAGCTATGGCCTTTAGTGGAGGGATGCAATGGAGCCAAGGTGACTAGGTAGGAAGAACCTCCAAACCTCATCTTCACTCTTTTCTGATCTCATGCCACAGTATCTCTAGCAGAAGCCATCTGAAACCCATGGTAAGAAAGACAATTGATACAGTCCATATGGATCAATATCCAGAATATATGGCAAGGTTTTAAGAGCTTTGAGAGGATTGAGAGGGCAAATGGTGGATATCTATTGAGCATCATTCTCAGGACTGGAGATACAATAAGGAGTGTGACAGAGAGCTTATAGTTCTGTGGGTAGACAGAAAGATAAACAAACACTACGGAGTGGGTATGCACATGGTGCACAAGAATGGGAAACCAATCAGCCTAGGCCACTCAAGAAATTTACACAAAGGAGGTAAAATCTAAATAAAATCATCCTCAAGAAGTCGGCATCACACAGCGCAAGAAGAGAGAGAGACATGAGATATTTTCCAGAAGAGTGAAGATCACATTATGGTATAAGAACTCACAGTATTTAGTATTTCTGGTCAGGGCATAAGTTTTGAAAGGAAGAAAAGAGGAAGAGGTTATAAAGGAAATGGAAAGAAATTCAAGGTCTATAGAGAGGTTTAGACCTCATGCTAAGGTATATTTAATACTGAGTTTATAGGGGAGCCACTCAAACAGGGTAGTAAAATCATCGTATTTGTGTTTTTAAAAAGATTACACTGATTGAAGAGAGACATGACTGAAGTCAAGACCAATTAAGAATCTACTGTTTTAATAAAATAAGTGACAATAGTATGCAGAATTTAAATTGTTCCAGTGGGGTGGGTTTACATTCATATTTAAGAAGCACTATCAATAGGTTTAGATGATTTGTGGAGAAAGAGAGCAAGAAGGACTCCTCATTCTGTTAGCTCAAACCTTACCAAATCAATTAGGCTTACATATGTTTGGGACAGATGAAAAATACTCCTTAAAGAAAGTTAATTACTTAAGGTTTCTACATATGGAATCCTTTTTCCAATTTACCTTTCATGAAAAATTTGGGGATGCAGTCCGAGGTGGGTGGTAGGAAGAACTGATTTGAAAGTATAAAAAAAAATCAGTCTTGGAATTTTATGAAAAATATTTAAAATAATTTAGATGGGAAAAAGAGTACCTGGAAAATATTAAAATATTCTGAAACAATACTTTTGAATTTTTTCTTCTTCCATCTTTTAATTTCTTTTTAGGACCTCAGTGGGTTGCATGATACTCTCCCATACTGAGCAGACTGCTTTACTGGGTTCATTGGTTAAGATACTAATTTAATCCAGAGACACCCTCACAGACACATCCAGAAATAATTTTTAATCTGGACACGCTATGGCCAGTCAAAGTGGCATATAAAATTAACCATCACAACTGGTAAGCTTGGTTATATTTCCTTTCAATTCATTGGAAAATTACCTAAACTTTGGCTTCTGGCCTAGAGTTCAATCCTGACACAACCATTTACTTGCTGACCACCTTTTTTTGTTTTTTTTAATATTTATTTATTTATTTTGTCTGCACCAAGTCTTAGCTGTGGCATGCGGGATCTTCAACTGCATAATGCAGTATGCAGGCTTCTTAGTTGTGCCATGTGGACTCTTAGTGGTGGCATGCATGCAGGATCTAGTCCCCCAGCCATGGATTGAACCCGGGCCCCCTGCATTGGGAGTGTGGAGTCTTACCTACTGGACCACCAGGGAAGTCCCTGATTCTTCATCTCATCTGTTAAATTTGCAGAACGGCTTTTCCCTTTAGGCTAGTTGTAAGAATTAAATAAAACACTACTTAGTGCATCCAATATAGTTCTTGGAAAATATTATTATTAGACAAATATCAATTCTCTTTCTCCTGAGTTTTAATGTCTTACTATAGAATGCACCTAGTATTTAATCTAACCATATAACAAAAAACTCTTCTTTTTTTGAATATCTACTAAGTATTAGATACTGCATACTTATACCCAAAGGAGGAAATTAAGATCTAGGTATAAGATCTAGGTATTAAGATCTAGGTATAAGATCTAGGCATGATATAAAAAAACATATATTTCATAGACAGAGTAGAACTCAATAAATGACACATTTCTAACATCATATTTTTTTTTTTTTGATTAAGAATAAACTTTGTTAAGTTCAGACTGTAGCCTGTAAACAAAGCTCACAGATGAGTTAGGCAGTGGAAAACATGCACAGCTCTAACAGAGTGATTTTGTGATATGTTGCCTAAAAATAGAATCCTCATATTCATGAGTCCAATTTCTATACTTCTCTCATCTTATGCAGAATGGTAATAGGAACATACATATTGATAATTACCTTAAATATAAATAGATTAAATGCTCCAACCAAAAGACACAGACTGGCTGAATGGATACAAAAACAAGACCCATATATATGCTGTTTATAAGAGACCCACTTCAGACCCAGAGAAATATACAGACTGAAAGGGGATAGAAAAACATATTCCATGCAAATGGAAATCAAAAGATATCTGAAGTAGCAACACAAGACAAATAGATTTTAAAATAAAGACTGTTACATGAGACAAGGAAGGATACTATATAATGATCAAGGTATCAATCCAAGAAGACATAACAATTATAACTATTTCTGCACCCAACATAGGAGCACCTCAATACATAAGGCAAATGTTAACAGCCATAAAAGGAGAATTCACAGTGACACAATAAAAGTGGAGGACTTTAACACCCCACTTTCACCAATGGACAGGTCACCCAGACAGAAAATAAATAAGGAAACTCAAGCTTTAAATGACACAATAGACCAAATAGACTTAATAGGTATTTGTAGGACATTCCATCCAAAACCAGAAGATTACACTTTCTTCTCAAGTGCACATGGAACATTCTCCAGGAAAGATCACATTTTGGGCCACAAATCAAGCCTCAGTAAAGTTAAGTAAACTGAAATCATATCAAGGATCTTTTCTGGCCACAATGCTATGAGATTAAAAATCAGTTACAGGAAAAAAATTTGTAAAAAGCACAAACACATGGAGGCTAAACAATACTTTACTAGATAACCAGGAGATCACTGAAAAAATCAAAGAGGAAATCAAAAAACACATAGAAAAAAAATGACAACAAAAACATGATGACCCCAAACCTATGGGATGCAGCAAAAGCAGCTCTAAGAGGGAAGTTTATAGCAATTCAATCCTACCTCAAGAAACAAGAAAAATCTCAAATAAAAAACCTAACCTTACACTTAAAGCAACTAGAGAAAGAAGAACAAACAAAATCCAAAGTTAGTAGAAGGAAGGAAATCATAAAAATCAGAGCAGAAATAAATGAAATTGAAATGAAGAAAACAACAGGAAAACCCAATGAAACTAAAAGCTGGTTCTTTGAGGAGATAAACAAAATTGATAAACCTTTAGCCAGACTCATCAAGAAAAAAAAGGGAGAGGATTCAAATCAACAAAATTAGAAATGAAAAAGGAGAAATTACAACTGATGCTGCAGAAATACAAAGGATTATAGAGACTGCTACAAGCAACTATAAGCCAATAAAATGGACAACCTGGAAGAAATGGACAAATATTTAGAAAGGTACAACCTTCCAAGACTGAACCAGAAAGAAATAAAAAATAAACCAATCACAAGTAATGAAATTGAAACTGCAATAAATATCTTCTAACAAACAAAAGTCCAGGACCTGATGGATTCACAGGTGAATTCTATCAAACATTTAGAGAGGAGCTGAGACATATCCTTTTCAAATTCTTCCAAAAAATTGCAGAGGAAGGAACACTCCCAAACTCATTCTATGAGGTCACCATCACCCTGATATCAAAACCAGACAAAGATATCACAAAAAAAAGAAAATTATAGACCAATATCACTGATGAACATAGACATAAAAGTCCTCAACAAAATACTAGCAAACATAGTTCAACAATGCATTTAAAAGGATCATACAACCATAATCAAGTGGGATTTATCCAAGGGATGCAAGGATTCTTCAGTATATGCAAATCAATCAATGTGATACATCATATTATCAAATTAAAGAATAAAAACCATATGACCATCTCATTTCAGGAAAAGCTTTTGACAAAATTAAACTCATTGGGGCTTCCCTGGTGGCGCAGTGGTTGAGTCTGCCTGCAGATGCAGGGGACACGGGTTCGTGCCCCGGTCCAGGAAGATCCCACATGCGGCTGGGTCCGTGAGCCTTGGTCGTTGAGCCTGCACGTCCGGAGCCTGTGCTCCACAACGGGAGAGGCCACAACAGTGAGAGGCCCGCATAACGCAAAAAAAAAAAAAAAAATTAAACCCATTTATGATAAAAACTCTCCAGAAAGTGGGCATAGAGGGAACCTACCTCAGCATAATAAATGTCATATACAACAAGCCAGAGCAAACATCATCCTCCATGGTGAAAAACTAAAAGCATTTCCTCTAAGGTTAGGAACAAGACAAGGATGCCCACTCTCACTATTCTTATTCAACATAGTTTTGGAAGTCCTAGCCATGGCAATCAGAGAAGAAAAAGAAATAAAAGGAATACAAATTGGAAAAGAAGAAGTAAAACTGTCAGTGTTTGCAGATCACATGATACTATGCATAGAAAATACTAAGGATGCCACCAGAAAACTACTAAAGCTAATCAATGAATTTGGTAAAGATGCAGGATACAAAATTAATGCACAGAAATCTCTTGCATTCCTATACACTAACGATGAAAGATCAGAAAGAGAAATTAAGAAAACAATCCCTTTTACCATTCAACTAAAAGAATAAAATATCTAGGAGTAAACCAACCTACAGAGGCAAAAGACCTGTTTGCAAAAAACTATAAAATACTGATGAAAGAAATCAAAGATGACACAAACAGATGGAGAGATATACCATGATCTTGGATTGGAAGAATCAATATTATGAAAATGACTATACTTCCCAAAACAATCTACAGATTTAATGCAATCCCTATCAAATTACCAATGACATTTTCCACAGAATTATAACAAAAAATTTTACAATTTGTATGGAAACACAAAAGACCCAGAATAGCCAAAGCAATCCTGAGAAAGAAAAACAGAGCTGGAGGTATCAGGCTCCCCAACTCCAGACTATACTACAAAGCTATAGTAATCAAAACAGCACGGTGCTGGCACAAAAACAGAAATATAGATCAATGGTACAGGATAGAAAGCCCAGGGATAAACCCACACACCTATGGTCCCCTAATCTATGACAAAGGAGGCAAGAATATAAAATGTAGAAAAGGCAATCTCTTCAATAATTGGTGCTGGGAAAACTGGACAGCTAGCTACATGCAAAAGAATGAAATTAGAACACTCCCTAACAACATACACAAAAATAAACTCAAAATGGAGTAAAGACCTAAATGTAAGACTGGACACTATAAAACTCTTAGAGGAAAACATAGGGAGAGAACTCTTTGACTTTAATCACAGAAAGATCTTTTCTGTCCCATCTTCTAGAGTAGTGAAAATAAAAACAAAAATAAACAAATGGGACCTAATTAAACTTAAAAAATTTTGCACAGAAAAGGAAACAATAAATGAAATGAAAAGACAACCCTCAGGATGGGAGAAAATATTTTCAAATGAAGCAACTGACAAGGGATTAATCTCCAAAATATACAAACAGCTCATGAAGCTCAATATCACAAAAACAAACAACCCAGTCAAAAAATAAGCAGAGACCTACATAGACATCTCTCCAAAGAAGACATACAGATGGCCAAGAGACACATGAAAAGATGCTCAACATCACTAATTATTACAGAAATACAGATCAAAACTACAACGAGATATCACCTGACACTGGTCAGAATGGCCATCATCAAAATATCTACAAACGATAAATGCTGAAGAGGATGTGGAGAAAAGGGAACCCTCTTATGCTATTGTTGGGAATATAAATTGATACAGTCACTATGGAGAACAGTATGGAGATTCCTTAAAAAACTAAAAATAGGGCTTCCCTGGTGGTGTAGTGGTTGAGAGTCTGCCTGCCGATGCAGGGGACGCGGGTTTGTGCACTGGTCCGGGAAGATCCCACATGCTGCGGAGTGGCTGGACCTGTGAGCCATGGCCGCTGAGCCTGCGCGTCCGGAGCCTGTGCTCCGCAACGGGAGAGGCCACAACAGTGAAAGGCCTGCGTACTGAAGAAACAAAAACAAAAACAAAAAATAGAATTACCATATGACCCAGCAATCCCACTACTGGTCACGTGCCCTGAGAAAACCATAATTTGAAAAGACACATGCACCCCAGTGTTCACTGCAGCACTATTTACAATAGCCAGGACATGGAAACAACCTAAATGTCCATCGACAGATGAATGGATAAAGAAGATGTGGTACATATATATAATGGAATATTACTCAGCCATAAAAAGGAATGAAACTGGGTCATTTGTAGAGACATTGATGGACCTAAAGTCTGTCATTCAGAGTGAAGTAAGCCAGAAAGAGAAAAACAAATATCGCATATTAATGCATATATGTGGAATCTAGAAAAATGGTACAATTGAACTTATCTACAGGGCAGGAATAGAGACGCAGACACAGGGAATGGACATATGGACATGGTGGGGGGTGGATTAAATTGCAAGATTGGGTTTGACATATGTGCACTGCCATGTGTAAAACAGATAGCTAGTGGGAACCTGCTGTATAGCACAGGGAGCTCAGCTCAGTGCTCTGTGGTGACCTAGATGGATGGGATAGGGTGTGTGGGAGGGAGGTCCAAGAGGGAGGGAATATAGGTATACATATAGCTGATTAAATTCACTGTACAACAGAAACTAACAACATTGTAAAGCAACTATACCCCAATTTAAAAAATAATAATAAGTAAATAAATAATAAACAAACCTTAACTCCAAAAAAAAAAGAATCAAACCCATATTTGCCAGTTTGATAATGAGTCTTTAAATATGACATCACTCTAAGACTAACACATGTAGGTCAATCCTTTAATACATTTGTAGGTGTTGTAGTCTGAGGTTTTGACTTATAGTTCAGCATTCAGTAGCCTCCCAGATTAAACTTACTCCATGTCTGAGACAAGAATTATTTTTACCATCACTGTCCAACTATTAGATCAAAGGTGCAAATAAACAGAGACAGGCCAGCTCAGAACACAATGATTATTAGAATAAGGCCAGAAAACGGAAAGGCATTGATCCCCAAAAGCCTGAAGTCAGAGTTGTACAATTAGGAAAGAAAGTTTTTCTAGGATAGATATATTAGCCAGAGAATTAAATTTATCCAGTAATAGATGATTTGATTAACTTAAGAAAAGCTTTCAATCTCTTACCTCACTCTTGAGTTGCAAACTGAATTACCTTTCATCCCAATTTTCCTCAACATCCAGTTTCTTAAGACTTATTTTTAGAAAGCCTATAGGTATTAGATAACAATGCTACTTGGTAGTTAATCTAGTTTAATAGTGAAAAGCTATTACCAGTTTCCAGAGATACATGGTTAAGGTTATAAGACTAAGGATTAATTAATGTTGATCTTAGGTACAGTGAAATTTTTACCAGAAATTTGGGGAAAAACCTAAAGGAAGTGATGTGTTAGTAATCAGAGGTAGTAAGTTTGAGTCATGATTAGGATACCTCAGTATGACACAAAAATGCAAGATAAATAAAAAGCACTTATAATAAAATAATATCTTAGTGAGGGGATCGTGAGAACTCCTGATTTGTAGCCAAGTTGGACAGAAGTGTAGGTAACCAGGGAACCCATAACTTGTAATTGACATCTGAAGTGTGGGAAAAGTCCTGTGGAACTGAACCTTTACCTCTGGAGTCTGTACTAACTTGGGGTAGTTAGGATCAGAATTGAATGAAATTGTAGAACACCCAGCTGGAATCGCTTGCTATGGAAAATCCACATATTTGGTGTCAGATGTGATATAAGTAGAAAAAGAGTTTTCCTTTCATTTCAAAGGGAGATATTAACACATAGATCCCACTCTGTAGGAAAACTGTACTGTCTGGATAATAAGTAGAAGACCCTAGAGATCCTTTGTTATATTGCCATCAAAAATGGAGGTGAACTGGCAATAATATCAGGTAAGGGCCTGTCCAGAAGCACACCAGCTAAACTGTCTTTTGAAGCTTTTAGACCCTAATATGGACATGACCCAGACTTTTGGTCAGTGTAGTCTACTCCAAAAAGTCAGTGGGCACAGTGATAAGAAGAGTCTTTAGCAAATGTTCACAACAAAGAAACAGCCATCCTGGCAGCTTTTCTGTAGTAATCCACAATGTGTGAGACAGAGATAAGTTCTATGCTAAAGCTAAAAATAATGATAGACATACTTATACAGTGATCACTGCCTGCCAGGACCTTGACTTAGTAATTTATTTAATCCTAACAAATCATGAAAAAGGTACTATTTGTATCCCCATTTTATGGATGAGTAAACTGAGGCACATAGACCCTGAGTAATTTGCCTAAAGTCCACAAAATGAGTTAAGAAACAAGGTTGCCATTTAAACTAGAGCAGGTTGGCTCTATAATCCATATAGAGATCTTTAAAGGGAGTCGAAAAGAGCAGTGGCCTAAACAAAAAAAGAAATGTTTTCTAAGTTACATAACATTCAGAAATAAGCAGTTCTCTGCTAGCAGACTGACTCCTTTCTACCAAATCTTCAGACCTTTGGTTCCTTGCCTAACCCCCAACCCCCAAATTTCTTCATGGACCAACAAGGCGTTTCGTTCATCAGTTCAAAATTTCAAGCAACACAATGGAAACGTAGATGTTTTCAGGCTTCAGACTGCAATGCTTCATCATATACTCTTAGATATGTCTGAATATCAATTTTCTTTTTTATTAATCTGGAAATTTTGCAACAAAAAAATTCAAAACCAGAGGGCAAGAAAAGCCATCAGAAACAGCTATATTGTGAGGATCGACAAGACTGTTTTCTGGCAGATTGTACATCCTAGAAAATAAAAGCTGTGAGAAGAATTTAGGAAACATTTACAGGACACACTGGAAATGAATGGATAAGAACAAAACAGAAGGAAATGTGTAAGTGCATAAAGGGCAGACTCAGAAAGTCCAAGCTGTACGTAATAAAACACTTTAGAAAGAAGGAACAGAATAGATAGAAGCAACATACGCAAATAAAAGGGAAGACATTATTCTCAATTCTACAGAGATTGTTTGCTCTAAAAAACAAGAGTACATGCCATATTCCAGCCAAATTTAAAAATAAAATCACACTTAGAAATGGCCTAGTGAAATTGAGAACTTCAAAGATTTAGGAGAATTCTGCAAGCATGAAGGGGGCAAAAAAGCCCTTTTCTTCTGTGTAAGAAAAGAAAAATCAGACATGCCTCCACATTTCTGCAACCCTACAGGATAGAAGAAAATGGATCAATGACTCTAGTGTTCTGAAGAAAAATGTTTTGATCCAAGAATTATATATCCAGTCAATTTGTCATTCATTTATGTAGACAGGAAAAAGCAATTCCTTGATGTGCAAGGTTTTAATCCTATGCCATCCAGTTTGTGTTCTTTTCAGGGTAAACTATTAAACTGCCAGAATGTCTATTCCAAATTGAGAAAATGTGAATCAAATTATAATGAAAACATTGTGGCTGAAAATAACTGACAGGTTGAGCAATAAAATATGTTAACTATATTGAGATAAAATTTAATAGTATTTTGAATCTGATTAAAAATTGGTAATGGTTTTTCTTTGAAGTTTGAAACAAACCTTAAAGTGGTAGAGTTTATGATTTCAAATGAGAAACAAGTGTATTGTTGAGAAGGTGTGTTGGAGAGTTAGAAATGTCTCAATAACTTCACATTTACCAAAGAAAGTGAAAATTTTAAAAAGTGACTCCAGTGATAAATTAAATATAAACTTAAGCATGTCCTTGTAAAACTTAAGGTAAATATTAGTAGAATTAAAACAAACAGTTGTAAAAAAAATCAGAGAGGAGGGATTCAGCACTTTGCAGCCTATATAAGGCTACCTTGCTTCACCCCGTCTATTAATTTTAATCTATTTGTTTTTCTTAGAATCCACTGTAATTCCAATAGAGAGGATTTATATGGGGTTTTATTCATTCGGGATTGGTAAGAACCTGGAGATCCAAATCAGAGAACCCAACGAAAAATGTATATAGCACTGCATAGTTAGAATGATTTGGCTCACAGAGGAGTGTAGCTCCCTCAGGAGAAGTTAAAGTTTGGTCTCACTTTAATGTACACGGTACCTACTTTCAAGAAGCCAAGAAGCAGATGAACGGGTGGATCGTATGTTCTTGCACCTGAGGCCTGTCTGGTGGTATATGGCTGGTCTATATAAAGACTACTTCTTTTCTCTCACTTTTGGGTGTGCTGCTAATTAGGATCCTATAAAAATCAGACCAATTACCAATCAGTCTAGAAAGAAAATCAATCATACTTTGTCTTGGTGCTCAGCAATCTGAGATAATATCAGTCAGAGCCGTTAAGCCACATTGATTCAGTTAAACCCATTGGTTCAGAACTGTTGTGCTCAGCAATGTGAGATAATATCAGTCAGAACCGTTAAGCCACATTGATTCAGTTAAACCCATTGGTTCAGAACTGTTGTCGGGGACATAGACGTGAACTGACAAAGAAGAACAGTAAGAACACCTTAGAAGATGCAAATGTAACATGAAAGTGTACATATGCACACACACATGCACACATGGATGAGGTTGCTGGACATAAAATCATAATTTCCAATCTGAAGGATTTATTCAAGAAGAGTATGGCCATGGCTGAGATGTGAATTGGTGACTTGGAAAAACAAATAGAATAAATTTTAATTTTAAAAGTCTGAACAAAAAGAAGGCAAATTATAAAAAAGAAAAATAAAGGCAATGAGGTAGGTGGGATATGAGACTTGGAAGATAGATCCAGGAAACTTAGCATAAGATTAATCCAAATTCCAAAAAAGATAAGTTAAAAAGGAACAAATGGGTGATGGGCAATAATTTAAAAGTCATTAAAGATATTCCTTAAGATGGAAAAACTGAATTTCTAGATTGAAGGGGTTCACTGTTTCAGGAAAGAATGATTAGAAAAGACACATGGATAGACATGCACAGCTAATTTTTTTTTTAATTCTAAAAATAATGAGAACTTATCCTTTTCTCTGGAGAGAAAGGATAAGTTTCTGATAAAGGAAAAAGAATCAGATTGTCCTCAGACTTCTTATCTGCAATATTGCAAGTTATGAGGAAGAACATTATCTACAGCTTTTTGCAGATTACTAAGGCCAGGAATCCAATCCAATAGTCCTATGAACAGACATGTTATTATTCACCTGTTAGGGTAAAAAATATTTTTGTGTATATGCAATAATTTAAAAAAATATTACCCATGTACCCCAAGCTAAGGAAATAATTGAGAACAAGTGCCAGCTAAACACCAATGAATCAGAATAGATACCTTAAAGTGGGAGAAGGTATATTCAAATCCACATGATATAGGCATATGAAGAGTCAGTGGAAAGAAAAAGAAAATGGAGAAATAGATTTCATTACATATGGTAATTTAACATGATTAGCATGGCATTTCTATTCAGATGGGAGAAAAAAAGATTATTTAGTAAATTGTGCTATTAAAAAATTTGTTAAATGGCCGCTCATCTGGAAGATAATAAAATTAAACCCTGTGTTGTACCTCATAAAATTAAATTATAGCTACATTGAAGTCATAAAAATATAAAACAAAAACTTTTCTACAAAATAATCTAGTAGATTACATATAATATCCAGGGATGGGCATGATCTGCTTTCTAAAATTGGAAATATAGAAGCTGTAAAACAAAAGAAAAAAATACATATTTGACTATATAAAAATATTCCTAAAATCTTTGAATGACAAGTGGTACCATACATAAACTCAATTGGCAAAAACTGAAATTAAAAAAAGTTTATGAGAGAAAAAAGAAGTATCTCTAATATGCAAAGATCTCTTACAAATTCACTGCATAGCAATAAAAATTGTTTTAGAAAAATAAGGCCATGATGTAAAGAGGTAAGTCATAGATGAGCAAATCAAAATGGCCAATAAGCATACAAAGCTGCCCAAACACATTAGTTCAAAAAAAAATAAAGTAGTAATGAGGTATCATCATTTTACACCTACCAGAGAAGAAAATATTAAAATAACTGAGAATATCAATATTATTACTGGTGGGTATGTAAAATAAGTCTCTCATATACTAGTAGTGGACATTTTGACACATAGCCTTAAAGCAATCAAGCAAACTCTATTAAAATTAAAGTACACATACCCTTTGACACAGTAATTTCACTCCTGGGAATCTGTCCCATTGACATAAAATAAAAATCATGTAATGATTGATGTACCTGGATGTCAAGAATATTGTATGGCATAGGGAAAAATACACAAATACAGCTGTAAACATAGTGAATAAATGACCATTACTAAGGGAAGGTTTAATACCTTATATTAAAAGCACAAAATGGACTAAATAATTATAAAACTTAATCTAAGAAGTGAATTGGTCATGAATAATGGGACACATTGGCATCATGTTCCTTTTGATTTGATACTGAAAAGAAACAAATATCACCCATCTAGTATTCCAGACAAAAATGATTAGCCCAAATGTAACCATGAGGAAACGATTGAGGAACATTCTGCATTCTAATACAATAGAACTGAACTCTTAAAAAATGCCAGCGTCACAAAAGACAAAATTGATCAGAGAAATATTCAATATTCAAGGAAAATATAGAGATATGACAATTTAGCACAATGCATGATCCTTGATTGGATCCTACGTGGAAAACAAAGCTAAAAAGAATGTAAGTGGGACTATTGAGGACATGGATAAGAATGATTTTAGATAATTGTATTAATGCTAAATATCCTGAGTTTGATCACTGTTTTGTGGTTACATAGAAGTCTGTCCTTATTCTTATGAGATACATGCTGAAATATTTTGGCCTAAAGTATAATTATGTTAACAATACTCAAATGGTTTATTTAAATGTTAACAGTTTGTTAATGTAAGAGGTAGGTGAATGTTCTTTCTACTATTCTTAAAATTTTTCTAGGGTTTAAAATTCTTCAAAACAAAAAGTTAAGACAAAATTTAAAAATTGGAAAATTTATTAATAAATTACCAAACAAAACAAAACAAAGTCTGATGAACAAAACAAAACAAATCCTGGACTAGGGTGTGTCACCCAATTCTAAAACTGGGGTAGGAGGAATTGGTTTCTAATTCTTAGGAATCAGCCGGGTTCTTCCTTGGGATCACAAGAAAATGTAGCCCCGTTATGCAGGAGATGGTGGGTTCAGATTTTAGTGCCTGCCTTTTCCATCACCCCAACTCCTACACTGCATAACCAACTAGATTTCTTTTTTATTCCCTATATTCTGATAAATGTAAAATATGAATCCAGATTCCCGTAGTGTCCACTTCTAATTGCCTCTATTTAGGCAAATTTAGAACTGATCTTGAGCCAGTGTGAGTCTCTCTTAGTGGCATTTGAGACAAATCATTGTGACCATGCCAACCAGTGAGGTAAAAGGAAAGAAAGCAATGTCAAACATTAAATCTTACAAGTGCTTAGTTGTGCTGCCATAAGAATCTTTTAAAAATAATCAAGTTAACACTAAATTTAATGAATTTGTAGCCTATGAAAAATGAGATAATTCATTTGGAAATTCACCAAGCTTTCTTTGGGAAAATGGATACTATATATGTATATATTCACTGACACCTGGCACGTCTGAGATCATGTATACCAAATTTTAGCCTGGAGGGAATTTTTACCAAGAAGTTATAAACCTCTGAAAATAGAGGTTAATAGGAAATGCTGAAACATCCTTAATGACAAGGTTGCTATGGCAACAATATAAGCTTACCACTAGCATCAAATATCTGCTGCATTTAGGGCTCCTTGTCTCCTTTGATAAGTTTTCCCTGAGTGAAATAAAAGCATCAATTGACTAGCTCAGGAAGACTTTTCTCCCTGTGTCATAGAATCACTGACTTACTGTGTAATTAGGTGAGCTAGTCAGAGGGGAAGAAGATAGAAAGAAACAAGAGTATGCCCAAACTGTCATTTTCCAATGTAACTGGGTTGCTATAACCTAGGGCATTGTGAGTAACACTTTTAAGAAGTAACGGCAAAGCAGAGGGGAAAAAATAAAACGGCTGAATTAGCATGCAAAAAGTAATCATGCACAGTCTTTTTTGGGGGGAGCTGGGGAAGGGCTCAAACAATAGGTCAGATGCATTTCTAAGAGATTTTTTAAAAATCTATTTGTAGTAATTCTAGAGCAGTTGTTCAGAGTGTGGTCCACAGTGCTCCTCCAGGTGGTCAGCAGCCTGTCCCTTGTGGGGCTGATGTTTCTCATGTGAATATGTGGTCCTCTGTTTCTGGTGACTATTAATAATGTACTCATTTTTGTAATCAAAACCAGCCATCATTTTATTGGCATCCCATCCAAAATCTCATCATTCCTCTTGTCAATTTCAGGCAGGGCTCTGAGCATTGCAAACAGAATGGGGTTGGAATAACTGGTCTAAACTGTCCTTATATCTTTACCTGCTTGGAATTTTTAAGTAATACAAACACATTGCCATGATTTTTAACCCTTCGTTTACATTTAGTCATCTCAAAGTCATTAGAAAAAAGTGAAGTGATTCTTATAGGTGATGAAACTGAAAGAGCAAAAATTAAATTGTACCCTTCAGGCTCAGAACAATGGAGCATAAATACAGCCCAAATTCTAGAGGCTTTCTCTTCAGTGGCAGACACAGCACACTGAGTCCAAATCTGAGCCCTAACTCACCTCTAGGGACTTTCAAGCAAACACAGGCTATGGTACACTCAGCTGCCTAAGAGAGGGAAGGGTTGGTTAAGATGCCCTGGAAAGAGTATGTGTAGAGATTTAGCCTTTAGAGGAGAGTGGTTTTAAATGAATGCTATGATCAGCTTCATGAACAAGGCTGGTGATCACTTCTGGAGAGAAAGGTTATTTTTCATGACCGCCAATAGGATCCATGCTGGGCGCAATAGACAATATCATTTAAATTAATCCAGACGGTTGGGGGCAGAGACTATAATCGTCCAGCAAAATCCATTGTTTCATCTTCTTCTAATAATGCTAATATGCTTTCCAGCCTCCCCTGCAGGTAACTAGGTCCCTGCAGTTGGAACTCTGGGTAGAAGAGTTCTACCTGCAGCTGGGTAGAAGTGCTACGCACCATTTCTAGATCTGGGCCTTGGGACATGGGTGTGCTCACATTCACGCTATTTTCCTCTTCTGACAAGCTGAGCATGACTTTGCTTGAACCATGCAGATGAGGACAATATTCTAGGGAATAATAGAGCAACAGCATGGAAGAAACCTGCATCTCTGAATGGAAAAGGGTCTAGACTCTTACTTCTAACCTGCCTGTTACCCAAGGTATATGTTGAGAGAGAACATTAATTTCTATAAGCAGCTGTATTTCTTGGTCTCTTTTATACAGCAGCTTAGCCTTACCTTGATATTCCTTCCAGTGGTAGGAATTCTAATGTATAACAAGACTGAGATTTGCTTATTTTTATTTTTGGTAGTATAGGCACCTCTGTACTTTCCGAGTAGTGAAAAAGTAGGAAGGAGGTGACTTTGGAAAGCCCATTTTAGCTACTGCACTTCTCTCTGTATAACTGAAACTAATGTGCCCAAAATCAAGCCGAAGTTTTTAAATGAATGTCTAGAATGATGGAATCGAGAGCATGTGTGAATGACATTAAGTGGTTGGTATTGCTTACATCTTGGAAGTCAGAAATAGTTCAGTGTGAGCTTGATAAATTAGAGAAATTGGCAGGAAAAACTCAGGGAAGTAAAATAGGGCAAGGGCAAGATGTGAAAATCAGAAGCCAGAAACAAAATGCAGAGATTAAAGATAGGGGCTGTCTGCTTAAGCACAGCTACAACACAAGCACAGCTACAACGCAAACCTAAGAGTGAATACAAGTCTGCAAAACAGTGCTGTTATTTAAAAGGCTAACTCAGTGATATATTAGCAGGAATATGACAAGCCAGGTCTGGGAAGTGATATTTCCTCTGTATTGGTGCTGGTGGAGACCTGATTAAAGGATCTTGTCCAGGTTTGTTCTCAATACTTTTAAGAAGAATGCAGCAAAACTGGCGAGAGTCCAGCAAAGCGTACAAAAATGATAAAAGGGTAGGAAAATAAAACCTGAGAAGAAAAGTTTATAACTAGGATTGTTTAGGCTGCAGGAGCAGGAAAGCTGAAGGGTGACTTAATATCAGTTTAAATATACGTCTGGCTGTATTATAATGAGCATACTGACTTAGCTGCTTTACGTGGACCTAATGAGAAGGTAAAAGGGGGACATTTACACTGCAGCCTTAGATTTGCCTTAGATAGAAAGAAACATTTTTGGGAGGAGAAAAAAAGATATTTTACAAAGAAGCACTCTGTGAAAGGATTTGTTGCAATAGTTTTTCTTCAAGATATCTAAGACTGCAAGGCAATGGGCATTTACCTGGCATTAGTGCTGACAAGACTGAGCCAGCTGTGTAGGTAGGTCACTTTCATCTTCAGAAGGGATAAATGAAAAGGGCTGAATGGGTATATTTTATAAGGCTGCTACCACAAGGGAAAAAAAAAAAAATGTTTACATCCATTAAACTCATTTCCACTTTCAACCTTATATTTGTATTTGTGATTGGACGGAAAGAAAACAGAGTAGGACATTTGGGATTTGAATTTCTACTCTCCTTTTTGCCCTGGTAGGATATGAAATGCTAACAAATGTCAAATGTTCACCCAAAATGCTGGGGGTTTTTGCCCTTGGACTAAGTCGGATCTAAAGCAGTATTTCTCAAAATGTGATCCAAGGATCCCCTGGCTGTAGCTGAGACATTTTCAGGACTCTGCAAGGTCAAAACTATATTTTTATATAAATACTAAGATGTTATTTGTTGTTTCCACTGCAATAACGTTTGTACTGATGATGTAAAAGCAATGGTGGATAAAACTCCTGGTGCCCTACCAGGAATTAAGGCAGTAACATGGAACTATAACGAGTCATCATATTCTTCAGTGACAGGTACTCAATAAAAAAGCAATGTTAATTTCCCTCAAAAATGTTGTTGATGTAGCAGTAAGAATTATTAATTTCATGAAACCTTGCCCTTTATTCTGTCTCCTTTTAATATTTAGTGTGAAAAAATAGGAAGGGTGTAAAAGGAAATTCTGCTACACACTGAAGCATGATTCTTGTCTCAGAGAAAAGCACTTGCATGATTGTTTGAATTGTGAGCTGAACTAGCTGCATTTTCCATGGAACATCATTTTTACTTAAAAGAACGATTGGCAGACAAGCTTGGTTATTCACGCTCAAGTATTTGGCAGATATTTCATTGAAAATGAACCAGCTAAACTTGTCACTTCAAGGAAAAAATGCGACATTTGTTGTCAATGATAAGATCTGAGCTTTCAAGTCAAAAAGAAATTTAAAATTCTAATTTAAGAATTAGAATTTGGGAAAATGTTTAATTTGGGTAGCTTCCCAATACTTAAATATTTTTCTCATGAGATGGGTGGGAGTATTCATAAGTGTGATTTTTTTTATTGTGTTGACACACTTATTGACACATAAGTGTGTCAACATTTGGAATATTTGTGTTACTCTATAAGTCAATATTTTACAAACTTCCAATGTATGATATTGTAAAATCATGCCTGGGTAAAAGATCCATCCAAAATGCAAGTTAGTCAAATAGTTTTAATATAGTCAAGTAAGAAGGGTTTATGATATGTTTTCAGATTCCACATTGCAAGTAGCCTTAAGAAACTGTCATATCATGTTATGGTATAATATCAAAGAATATCCACAGTTATCTATTAAAATAGTCCTTCCTTTTTTTCCATCTATATATCTACATGAGGCCAGATTGCCTTCACATGCTTCTAAACAACATATTGCAAAAGATTAAATACAAACTAGATATGCCACTCTTCTCACCAATTTTTTTGTTTTGGAAAAATTTTTCAAATAAAAGTATTATGCATATTATGTGCTGGGTTTATTATTGTAATTTAAAATAAGTATTTTTTTTAAAGTTTCTCAGTTTTAATCCTTCGTGTGGTAAATATTTATGTATAACTCACATAACAAAAGCTCTTTAGATTTTTCAATGGTGTGTTAATATAAAGGGTACCTGAGTCCAAATATTTTGATAACAGCTAGACATTTACTTTATGTCTCATGCTTCTCTACATTGTATTATTAGACTATCACTCTCAAGTAGTTCTTGTTGAGCTAAGTTCTCACCTGTGTACTTATGTGTAGGTAAGAGGAGCTATGTTAACTGGTTGGATCATTCTTTAGCTGACACTTTTCTCTTGCTGGTATCAGCACCAACTGTTTGCACTCTGGGCCCTGGCTGAGTAGTTATCTGACAATAGAAACGTAGTCACCTCACCAGGTGTGTTTAGGTTCAGAATGGCCAGAAGGGAGAATAAACAATAACTCATTTATCAAATATTCCAGTTACTCATGATACTTAATTGGCTGCAGCCACTTTCCTTTGGCCTCTATGGGATTCCCAGGAACGTGTCACTTTCCTGTGATCACATCTCATCATGGAGTTTGTGAGGTTATATAGCATTCTCAGTATGATCCACAGTTCATCCACAGGCAAATTGAACAGTCAACCATTTTACAAATGGAGAGGGTCACATTCCCCAATTATTCACAGGTCTTCTAGGTTTTATTAGGTGCTGTATAAAATCCAGATAGGATCCTTGTTTCACAGATGCCCTGGATTCTGCATTCCTTCTCTTCCTGTATCTGCAGCAGTTGACTGAGGTAATTTAAGTCTGGTCATATAGATGAGAGTGACTTTAAAGCATCTGGGAGAGTACTTTGGACTGCAAGCTTGGGCAGAGTATTTGATTTTAAACCTATTTGTTGAAAATGTCTTCCCAATTATTTTCAATATTTGATAATAATGGATGTGCTAGAACAGGTTTCCCAGGAAACAGACTCTGAAATAGGGAGTTGCATGTAGATGCTTCATTTATAGGGAGCAATACCTATTAAGACAAAGGAGGAAAGACTGGGCAGAGGGAAATATTACAACAGAGGCTTAGGCAATTCCATGGGAATCTCTGAAGCTGGGATGGCCCTTTAAACTTGCCTTAAATTTAGGAGAGGCGGCCAGACCACGGAACCTTGAATCTATTATCAGGCTGCCTCTGGGGAGGGAACTGTAAACTTTTGTGAGACCAGCAAAGGACTCAACCATGACAGGTCAGCAGCTGACATTCCTGATATCTGGGATAATGAGCACCTCATTCCTGAAGGATTTGGGTAACACATCACAGCATCCATTACAACAGACATTCTGTATTCTCTTGCATTTGCATTTCCTTGTAAATTAAGTGGTAGCGGAAAACCTAAACTTCAGTTTCCCAAGATTGTTTTCATTCTAATGTATATAATACCTATTATCTAATCTATCAATAAGGAGTAGGACGGATATCAGAAAATGTAGTGAAAACAAAGGAGAAATTAGGAAAAAAGTCCTCTGGAAAACAACTCTGAAATCAAACCACAAACCAATTTCACATGCTGATTTGAGGTTGCTAAACTGGGGAGTAGTTTATTTTTCGAGATAAGCTAATGCCCAAACTTTAGCTCCCCAAATATTGACTGATACTATGACATCATTAGGATTCCGTCAATCAGATTGACTGTCTCACATTTTACTATTTCCTCAGGACCTGTAAGGAAGGCCTGCTGTTATGGAAAAGGGAACCTCTGTAATGGCAACACGGAAAGTTTAGAAAGAACTGGAGGAAACTGTTAAGTTTTTCTAGTTTGTCCTCCTTACTCTACATAAGAGATGAAAACAGCTGTTCATTAAATGTGTACATTGTTTCCAGTGTCATGTTATTCAAATTACAAATGTCCTTTCTTATCCTCAGTACATTTCTGCAAGGTAGTTGCTGTGTTTGTTTTACAAATGAAGAAACTGAAACTCATGGAGTTCAGGCTATATTCCCAGGTCACATATCGAGTAAGTAGCTAAGCTGGAATCAATACTCAGGTCTGTTTGATTTGACTTTCAAACCTGCACTTAAGTACTGAAGTATGCTACTTAGATAACCCTGAGACTTTTTTTTTTTTAATTCAAGAATAGTACAAATATCCCATCCCTAAGTGAAGAAAATGAATGCACCAGCAACATGAGTCTTGCCATCCAATGGCAAAAGTTATTTCTAGATTTTTGGAAACATATGATGTTATAAATTCAGATATGCTTTTTGCTGCAAACATCTCTACTAACTGTCCCGTCTAAAGTGCAGTGAAAAGTAATGGCCAGGGCTTTCCTGGTGGCGCAGTGGTTGGGAGTCTGCCTGCTGATGCAGGGGACATGGGTTCGTGCCCCAGTCCAGAAGGATCCCACATGCCGCGGACCGGCTGGGCCCGTGAGCCATGGCCGCTGAGCCTGCGCGTCCAGAGCCTGTGCTCCGCAACGGAAGAGGCCACAACAGTGAGAGGCCCGCGTACCACAAAAACAACAACAAAAAAGTAATGGCCAGATACAAAGTTTCTCCTAGAATATGGGTAATCTCGATATTGTGGAGATTCTATTGCTTCTTTGGGCACAAGATGTTTGAAAGGACTCAGGGAGACAAAGCCTTAAAATAATAAATTAGTGAATCCCAATAACAAGTTTTGCTTAGTTTTTTTTTAATCCTATGAAACCTGTTACTCAGACTATGTTTCCATCTTTTCCTCTTTCTTGCTCAGTTAAGTCTGTCCTTGTTGCTGTTTTTTTAGGAATTTCTATTGAAGTATATTCTAAATGCATAAAAGTATATTATACATACTTTTAAAAATCAAAGTAAATTATACATACAGGTGATGCAGTATATAAACAAACAAACTAAAATGCATAGACCATACCTATACAGATGATGAATTTTGGGAACCTGAAAACACCCATGTACCCAAGCACTTTGTATTCTTTTTGCTAGATGTCCTATGTATCAGCAGTATTTGTTTTGGAGGGGCAAAAGCCACATAACATAATTTATAGTGGTCTCCCCCCCCACTCCCCTACTTCCCATCCCTGGGTAGAGGTAACTGGCTGGGCATCTCAGGTTTTATAAGGAGAAGAGGAAGGAATTCCTTTTAATAGGGTAAAGGTAGGAAGAGCTAAGACTAAATTTTGAGACAGATTGAAGAACTTGAAAATCTCAGGATGCAAATATGTTGTCAGGGAAAAGACTTGAAAGAAAAGGGGTTAAGAGAAAGTTGTATTAATCAGTTTCAGTAGTTCTGGAAAAAGTAATTTTGGATAGAGTATAAATGTGAGAAATATTGCAGACATGATAGCAGTAGAACATGTCATCTATTGGCCATAATGTGCAGAGAAGAGTGGGGAGGCAAGCCTGGCACTGATGTCTGAATCCTGGGCATCTGAGAAGATATCGGGGAAGCACTGAAATGAAATGTGACCTGGAAGGGGATGGTTTTGGAGGGAACACAGTGGAGAATTTCAAGACAGTGCAGTGCCAGTAATGTAAATTACTTTACAGAGAAAAGAGGGAGGGTAGAAAAGTCATCACTGGAACAGAAGGCAGATCACAAGGGGTGAGTAGGTGGCAAAAAAGAGGAAACAATAAAGTGTAAACTACCCTCTCCATTCAAGAAAAAATTTCAAGAAAAGAAACAAAATAGAAAATCCAGAGAGTTCCTAGACAAGGAAAAAAACTTGTTATGGGGATATGTAGACAAAATGATGTGATAAAGACTTAGGGA
>NW_006774248.1:1341043-1359698 GCF_000442215.2 Lipotes vexillifer | reverse complement strand
AAAGAGTTAACATGGAAGAGAACAGTTGCCTATGAGATCAGAATGAAAAGTTGAGCTTTTTGTTGGAGAGAAAGAAAGAGGAGGAATCAAGCTTTGACCTTGACTTTCTCTAGAAACCAGGAGAACTAGGAGAAATCACATAAGAAATCTTGGAATTGACACTACTGGGAATACAGAGGACTGTAAATCATTGATGAAAACAAGTACTGTCAAGCAGCAGTGAGGGCCCAACTCACTTTGGATAGCTTGGGACTGTAGTGGAACAAGTCAACCTGGCTTTGTGACTTTCTTAGGCAACATTTCATAGCCTGGGCTGGGAGCTGAGAAGGCGAATGATGGTATTTACCCATTCCTGGGGATTGGAATGGCAGCTCTGGGGCAAGAGAGTGTGAAAATCTAATAAAGTGGCTGACCCTAGTATCAAGGTTGGTTAAGCAAGCAAATGAGGCCAGGAAAGGGACTGATGAACTAGGACAATAGTGAGCTATCAAGAGATGGGGAGGGGAGGGTTAATAATGAGACTAAGGAACAGACTTCATTAGAAGTGAGGGGATAAGAGTCTTCTAATAATAGGAGTTTGTGATCAGAGTTTATTTTAGCTTCAGTTCAGATCGTATTAGAAGAGGAACAAAAGGCATATGATAATACCCTGAAGATTTGGGGTGGGATTGATCTTAACCAAAGTTTGTTATTGTTGTAGTTGGTTTTTTTGTTTGCTTGTTTGTTTTAAAGCCAACTTTTTAAACAACAAGGATTTACTGTATAGCACAAGCAACTATATTCAATAGCTTGTAATAACCTATAATGGAAAAGAATGAAAAAAAGAGTATAGATATATGCATATATATGTGTATAACTGAATCACTTTTCTGTACACCTGAAATTAACACAATATTGTAAATTAACGATATTTCAATAAAAAATAAAAAGTAAAGCTAACTTTCTAAGTGCCTTTGCAAATTCCATCACAAGGACTATGTATCTGATAGGCCTGATACATTGACAGTTATTGTCTGCAATAATCTTTCAAATTTGTAGATGAGTTTATACTTTCATAAACAAGGCCACTTTTATAAACAAGAATTTCTTTAATCCTCACAGAAAACCAGAGTTATTTTCCTGTTAAAGATAATGAAACTGTAGACCAGAGCGGTTTAGTACTTTACCTGAGGTCACAAAGAGAGTAAATGGCAGAAGAGAGAACTATATGATTCCAAGGCCAGGGTTACTTCAAGTTTGGTGCCCTGAGTCAGAGTTTTGTCACTGCCTTTGGTTTACAAAGCTTCAGTATTTCTTTAATGCTTAGAACCTGTGGGCATGTGTTAATTGATATAGCTGACTTATTCCTAGTTCAAAAATGAATATATGTTTAATTATACTCTCACATTTTATAAATATAATTGTCAATCTGTATTTGATAAGAAGAAGCAGTATCAATTTTCAGGCATGATTATTTGAGTGCATAAGCTTTATCTTAATTACTTGAAAGCAGAGAAAATAAAAGTTAAAAGAAGGTATTTACGGCTTCCCTGGTGGTGCAGTGGTTGAGAATCTGCCTGCTGATGCAGGGGACACGGGTTCGAGCCCTGGTCTGGGAAGATCCCACATGCTGCGGAGCAACTAGGCCCGTGAGCCACAACTACTGAGCCTGCGTGTCTGGAGCCTATGCTCCGCAACAAGAGAGGCCACAACAGTGAGAGGCCCGCACACCGTGATGAAGAGTGGTCCCCGCTTGCCACAACTGGAGAAAGCCCTTACACAGAAACGAAGACCCAACACAGCAAAAATAAATAAATTAATTAATAAACTCCTACCCCCCCCAAAAAAATAGAGTAGGTATTTATATGTAACGTTATGGACTTGCCTCATGTTAAAATAACAGATGCAGTATAGACACCACTCTTAGATTTTTTAAAAAAATTTTTTTTCTCATTTTAGGGCAGGGGAACAGTGAATGGCAACAGTGAAGTAGGTCTGTGTATCTCCACCTGTCAAGGCAGTTGCAGATTGTAGAGGAGCGTGCAAATTCCCATCTCTGGGATAGAAGATTTCTTCTGACCAATCTAGTGGGGCTGCCTGTCTACAAAATGAAGAGTAGATTCAGAAATAGTCATGGACACCATAAGCTAATGGTAAGAAACGTATTTTCCTTGTATTCTGAGGTTCAAATCTTGAGGATTTTAAGACTGCTTTAAAAGGTTACTGCATTTGAGCTATACTAAATTGGGTTTATATGTCAGTGCTATAAAGCTGGAGAAGGTTGGCTGTCTTAGCTTGGGTAGCGATTGCCAGATGTCAGAGCTATGATATGTGACACGAAAGGGTAACAATATCAAAATAAAGTGACTTAAGACAGACAACCTTCCAAATGTCATCATAATTTGGGTAAAAAGAAAAATTCAGAGTAAGAAGTAGAAAATGGTGGTGAATGAATTGACTTTTCAGGGTCATTGTGAGATCTGATAAATTAGCCTTAGTAGCCGGAATATTCATGTTAGCTCTTTCCTTTACGTGCTCTTAAACATTCTCCTACCTAATTAATATTTCTTTCTCTCTGCTGGATAGTGAAAAAAATTTCTTCACTGAACCTCATTTTTTAATGTCGTCTGCTTTTTAGTTTGTGTATATGTCAATATTGCAGATCAAGAACAAATTACTGTTAAACTCTCAGAGATACATCTTCAAGTTCTTAGCATTGTACTCTCACTGTTGACAGCTTTTAGTATCTAGAACATTTATTATAATAAAAGGAAATGTCATAGAGAGTTTAGTAAAAATGAAATGTGATGGAAAACCAGAGGAAACCTAAAAGAAAGAAAAATAGTAATGTGAAGCATAAGACTGGGAAGAGGCAAATAATATGTGAAAAGTGACTGGTACGTAACCTAGAAAGCCAAAGTACTAATTAGTCAGATACTATTTTATGATCTGTTTTATGGAAAATCAAATATCCTTTATTCATCAGCAGTCTTGGAAACCTTATATGTTTAAAGAAATGTCATTATTATTTATTCACACTCATAGAAATAATGAGTGGTAAATTTTTTTCAGTGAAGTTCCAATTTCCTCCTTGAATTGACTTTTATATTCCATTGAACTCTCTGTGTTTGCCTGGGTGACAAAATCTGGAGTGGGCAAACTACCCCATTGAATTGGAACATACAATTAAAAAGTACATCAAAAGTAATTGGGAATTGGTGTTACTTCTCTAGGCCTCACTTACTGATAGAGAGCATTGGACTTGTTAATCTTGCCCTTCCAACATAAAAGCTCAATTCCTTTTTATTCCAATTGTCCTTACTCAACATATGTGAAAATGTGAATGAAACAACTTCTTAGGAGTCAAGATGTAAGGGGCTCTGGACAGTAACAATTTGGTCCATTCAGGACACTTGTCTGGATGAAACAACCAGATGTGCCATGACTTAAATTTATTCCATAATTTCTTAATGGTCCTTGCAGCTATCAAAAATCTATGTTGTTTCATAATTTCTGAGTTAGTTTGCATTATATAAAAAATTGGGGGTTTTTGTTAAATGACATCTAAACCTCCTTCTAGTTCTAAAATGTTGATAGTCTAGAAAACAGCTCTTTGTTTTTTTAAAGCTGGTTTCAACCACACTCAGTTTTGTAGATTATTTTTTCCTTTAAACGAGAGAATTTTATGAGTTAAGATTTAGGTTTTTGCAACATCATAATTTCAGTCAACCATCAAATTGTTTTTGATTATTTAATAATGGCACGATGGATACCAAACAACTGAATCTTTTTTTTTTTTTTTTTTGTGGTACGCGGGCCTCTCACTGTTGTGGCCTCTCCCGTTGCAGAGCACAGGCTCCGGACGCGCAGGCTCAGCGGCCATGACTCACTGGCCCAGCCGGTCCGCGGCATGTGGGATCTTCCCGGACCGGGGCACGAACCCGTGTTCCCCGAATCGGCAGGCGGACTCTCAACCACTGCGCCACCAGGGAATCCCAACTGAACCTTTTCTTAATGTGATTTTCCTCCTGGATATTTTGAAAACCTATAATTAGTTTTAGGACCAATTAAAATACCCAAAACTGGAAGAAAAAATGTTAAATTAGTGAAGTCATGATATCTACTATGGTAGGTGTCCTATAAATGTTCTTTTTCATTTAAAACAAAACAAAACAATTTTGAAAAATAAACATTTGAGAAAGTAAGTAAATTATGGTATCGTTGTGTGTTTATATTAATAATAAACCATATTGCATATACAAAAAGTCTCAGTATTAATTTAGGTAACTATCTGCTTAATGGCATATATAAGATGAAATTTAAATGACATCTAGAATTGTGTTCTCTTTCTTTGGCATTGCTATAGGGGACCTGTTTTTCCAAAATAACTTGACTGCTCACAATAATTAAATTTAGTCTCCTGAAAAGGGTGAATGTCAATAGAAAAGAATAATATTTTCTCAGAACTTGGGGAAATGTTGTGTTAACTTAGAAATTTATTTAACAACATAGTGATAAAACGAGCTTGATGATTATATCACATTGAAGAAAAGATGAAATTAAAATCATTATTTCAATAAGGGTATTCTAAGTGAACATTAGTAATAATTTTAGGATGTTTATTGATTCTTAAATATTAAGAAGTTAGCAAAAATAAGAACTTTAAAATGAAATTTTAGCAGGTTTTGTATTGCTTAGTAGTTTAGTTATTAACTTATTTAATTTTGTTTTTAAATGTTCTCCTTCTAATTTATTCAAATTAAATGCTCCAAAAAGGCATTAAATAAGGATGTGCCCTCTGGTGTGTGTTCAGCACTTCGTGGAGTCTTACATAAGATGATACATAAGATAGTCAACGATTTTTACTTGGCAATCTTTCATTTTTGTACGATTGCTAATCACTGTGAGCATTTACTACTGCATCACTATGTAGCGGTAGACTGTGCATCTACATATAATATGAAAAGTTTTAAACATGAGAAAAGTTTCTGAAAATTTGACTTATCTCAATTTCACTTTCTTTTGTATTCAGTTTGTGGTGCCTGGTTTCTGTGTGAAATGATTTCCAAGTTTTCAAACGAAAGTAGTTAAGAAACAAAATATTTACACCCTTCTAACTTGTGCTTCCTGTATAGCTAGATACAATACAGATGCTAAGTCACTGGTCTGAAAGAGCTTCCACAAATCTATAATAAAATAATTAAATTACTGAGCTGTGTTTAGATCAGAGACCCTTGGTTGCCAATTCCTAAGAACTCGGAATTCAGAACCACAGAAGGATCATTTGGACTCCATTTGGCAGACGTCAGAAACTCGCTGCTCTTGGGAACATCCTTTTCCAATAACATTTATAGCTCTAGATGGAAGCGAAAAGCACCATATGTTAAGAGTTTCCTGCAAAGCTTCCTGGTAAGAGAGGAAATAAATTCAACTTGTCACATCTGCTCGTGGGCCAGTCAAGTAGGATTTTATCACAGCCTTAAGTGGTTTACAAAACTGTCCTGTTATCGACTGAAGGGGCTTTACATTTCAGGTTTTCTCATATTGATGTTCATAATCTAAATCATTAAACTATTTTTCTTCTTTGGACTTGAGCAGCATGCATCATCATTAGCTTCTAAGGAAGGAGAATTATTCAAAGCAATTCAACTAAGAATCACATTCCCATAGCACAGTCTCCACAACCCTCCATGGCTTTACTGCTAGAATGCCTAAGAGTCTCAGTTCTACCTCAGTTTTAACCCATGGGTCCTTACATTTTGCATAATTTAAGATGGGAACTACACTTAATCAGGATAAATTGATTATCCACCATTCTGAAAAGTCCCAACTGGCTTAAAACATGGCAAAGACCCATAGGGTCAGAAAGCATTTTTGTGCCAGAGGTATAGGTAATCACAGGAAAAGTGTTAAAACTTGTATTGTTAGCCACAAGATTTTCTCCCAAAGTGATCCATCTTTTCACCCTCAAGATGAAAAGAAAAAGTTAGAGTCACTATGGGCATTTTAGTATTCTATCATAAGCAAAAATCCTTTTTCGTTTGCAAATCTACTGAAGATACAGCACCATATGTAAGCATTACCTTTTTCTACTTCACCACAAATTAAATTGATAGCACTTGTTCCAAACTAAAAATAAATTCTCAGTTTACCAATTCACAGTTTTACATTCATGTTTTCTTATAAGGAATGACCAAACTTATTAATGAATCTCCTATCATTTTAAAAGTTGAAGATGCTTTAAGTTAAAGTAAAAATTGCAATCTTCAGATATGTCTAATTATATAAGAAATCATATAGTAAATGTAATAGAATTTCAGAGTGCCATTCAATGATGAAATTTCCAGCCTTTGCATTTTTTGTTTGTATATACACATCATTCCTACAGGTGAATTATAAAAATGTATAAAAAATTTAAAATTTACATACCAGTCCTATAAACTTATGAAAGTTGACTGTGGATTACACTGAGTTTCCTAGGAACCAAAACAAAATAGTTAAATGACTCACATTATTTTCTATAGGAGAAAAAATTATCAAAAAGGTAACACCAATGAGACCTAGGAGAAATTTCTCCTGAGGATCTTCATAGAAGGCTGAATGATTGAATTAATTGCATCTCAATAACCTCCCCCCCAAAACATAAAGGCATTGGCATATTTCATAAGACTATTTCCTGTAACATCACTCAGTGTGACTTGTGAGCATTAAAGAGCAATTTAATCCAAACAATTCTACCAGTGTCACTGCATTGCCCAGTTCTGGGGGCACTGTTCACGTAGCTAGTACTGAAGTAGGAAGTAAAAGCACCAATTACTATAACAGAAGGAAGGTTCTGGTTTCATCAATATGGCACTGATCAATAACAAAATCTGTGATGGGTTCTTTGCACAATGGCTATCAAACTTTCTACTATCAGTCATTAGATTCAAATACACTTTATAAAAGAAACTCTGAGACATCAGTAATCATGTACCTGTGCTCACTATACTCCTATGGGTGAGCCTGAACCTGTCCCCTCTACATCTGTTCTCCCCTTCATTATCTACCAATAGAACCTGCAGACTATATTTCCCATTCTTTCTTTCACCTAGGTTTGGCCTTGCTGAACAATGTTCTGGCTTTCTGGGTGCAGAAGTAATATGTGCAATTTCTTAATTCTCTCTTTAAATATACTTTCCATGTGACTTCTTTTTTCCCCTTCCTCCTGCTGGCTGGGAAATGATGATGCCAGGATCAACTTTGGAAGCCACCTGTCAAAGATGGTAGCATTGTCCCACCAACTCTGTATGGCTTACCTCTGGAATGCTACGACTTTTATGTGAAAGGGAAATAAAATTGTCTTGTTTAGCACTGTCTTTGGGGGATTTAAAAAAGAATTAAACATCTTAATCTGTTACAACATGAATGTTTTATCTTCTGTGTTTATATTCCCATCACCCTGGACTAGAGAGTCGGAAAGAACAAAGCACTGCAAAGAAAGGAAGGAAGGGGAAAAGGATTTGGGCTCTATTTCAACAGATTAATCAGATGGCCAAAGAATCACTCATTCAATCATGCCATGCGTCTTTGAGTATTTCACCAATAATAGTAATAGAAATATTAGACAGAACACTGAATTTGGCGCCAGTCATATCTGTATTCAAATCTTGTTTCCAACATGTTCTTGCGTTTTTAACTTTAGACAAGTGATTGAAACTTCTCTGCCTTGTTATCCTCCTTAGTGTGATTGTGAGAATTTGAAAAAAAAAAAAATGCTAGCTAATCTTTATTGTATGCTGTGTCCTGGTCTAAGTGCTTTATATATGTTATTCCATTTAATTCATTTTGCAATCTGTATACGAGAAACTAATATTGTCCCCATCTTATAGCTAAAGAAAAGGAAGCAAGAAGAGTTTTTGCCCACAGTCAAAAGCTGGTAAGCCGTGGAGCAGCTTTTTGGCATCAATGTCCTTGGTCTCTAAGAGATGGCATATGCCTTTCTAAGTGCCATGCTTGGCCATCCATGATTATAGATCTATATTTCCTTTTTAATAACAGTTTTCTGGTATAAAAATGTAGTCTTTATGAATCATAATGATATCAGAAAATATGCAATACTATAAAAAGCAATTAAAAGTCACTCATACTTTCTTCAGCCATCATTGCTAACATATGCATATAGACTTACCTTTTAGTATCAAACTGTTCTCTTAATTGCTTTTATCACTTGACAATATGTAACCCTAGTGCCAGCATTTATACCCACTCTCTGACAAAAATCGCCACCTCAAATTTATAATATGTAGCATGAGGAAGGATATGTATTTTTGCTGAGTTAGTCCAACTAGATCTTTAGAGATATATTCTGCCCCCTGCTACTCTCAATTTAGGAATAGATTTTCCTCTAACTTTTCTGCTGGTCTCCATTGGAGATTCAGGACACAGTCTCCCTGTGAATGTTGCTTCCACCCTGAAAATGTAGGGGCTAGAAGTATGTAAAGCAGGGAACATCTTCCTTTATTTTTCATCCATTTACTTTTTGCAGTATCTCAACTCAAGTCTGTGCCTATATATTTGACTTTCTAATGTCTTAGGGTAACTAAAAGGTAATTAAAATGAAAGGAAGAAAATTGTAAAGAGTGTTTACTCAATTTTACTTTCTCATACTTTCTCATACTTTCTCCTTAAGGAGAAGGCCCTCAAGAAGTTAATCCCATTCTTGGATTCTGGGGAAATTTCCATTGTCTGATTTTGTTTTCCTCAACTGCAGACTGTTTTTCTGTGAAAATACAAAAAGCAGAATGAGATAATGTCGGTACTTTCCTCGGAGGATGTTGTGAGGACTAAATGAATAAATCTGTGTAATACACTCAGTGTCTCACATACAGTGGGTGCCATATAAATGTTATTAGTATTGTAGCTGTTAAGGCATGAGTATAATAATGCCAGTTTCCTATATTGTGCAAAGTCACCTCTCTAACACTTCACATTCTTAAAGCAGTATTAGATACTTTTGTTTATATATACTTCGCTTTTCAAAGTGTGACCAGGCAGCCTTCTGGGGATAAGAAACATGACATTGTTAAGTCATGTACCTGTTAAGAATACTTAAACTACAGAAGACTCAGCTAAAGCGTTTAGATTTGGACTTACAGAGATAACTTAGGAAATGTGCTGGTTGCATCTGTCTCGGGAGAAGGCAGGACGCCAGGCTAGTTTTACTCTTCTTGCACATATAGCATGAACATGTCCCACATCACTAAATAGTCTCGTGAAATTTGATTTTGGTTATGAATATGATCAAGGGAACTATTGAACCAAAAAATCTTCTTACTTTCAGGAAGAAATCTGTCTGATTTTCAAAAGCTTTAGAGGGAACCACTGTCTTTCTATACATTTCCATGACAGTTTGCAGAATGATTCACTGCTTATCCCCAACACACTTCATGCAAGCTAAAAGTAGATAAAAACCGCTTAACTGGCCACTAGCTCAGAGCACAAATATATCTGAGGTAGAATAAATGCATGTGTAAAAACTAAGGAAACTGGTCATTTCAATTCAATAACCTAGGAAAAATATCTTGAGGATCTAACTTATACAAGGACTCTTGGCACTGAACATACAAATATGAATAAGACTCCAGCCCTGCTCTTAGGATGTACCTGGCGGAAAACAAAGGAAAGACATAAATCAGGAGAATGAGGAGTTTTACAAGGATATTGACCAAGTCATTCTGGTTAAACTTTATCACCATTTTAGATGTTACCGAATACAGGAAAAACAGAAGGAAACGTTCAAAATATCATGAGACAATCTGTTCCATTATCAAGTACTGGAAAATAAGACCAGAAGACACACTGGTTAACATGGAGTGACCAGGAACTAAGTGATGGATCATTTCAAGGGGAGAGTAAGTTCATGCAACCTATGAAATAAAGTAGGTGAAGAAAATGCAGATCCTTTAAGCTTGGTTACAGGTCCTTCTCAAAGTAAGAAAGGTTGATCTGTTTTTAGTGAGAAAAATTCTATGACTGATTCATCAGTCAGACATGTAGATAGCACAATGAATATAGGAACACTCGCTACTGTATTATTTTAGGATGTGTGTGTATGAATAAACATGTATGTATTTCTATGCTCTCAGGTTACATTTGTTTTCTGTAAGGAATTTCTACCTTACTTAAGTTCTTCCATAAAGCACTTAATAAAAATGTAATAGAAGTAAAAAAAAAAGTTTGCATTATGAATGAAAACTTACAGTGATCCAGTGGCAAGCTCTAGTTCAAAGAAGCAGCAGTTTGCTTTAATTTTGTGTTATTTCAGTATTTGTATGTGAATTACTTTCTGCTTATTCCACTCTTGTATTTCATTTGTTCATCCTAATATCATTTCTAGAAAATAACAGTTTAAGCAAAGCCCAGTGGTTTTAGAAGACACAGAATACAGCCATCAAATGCAAAGTTTGTTGATAGGCATGAATGAGTCACTAGATTTTTTTGCCAATTATGAGACTGTTAGAGCTGATACAAAAGAGGCAGAAATATATTCCTAATTATTTTAATTTTGGAAAAAGAAAGTGGCCCATCATCCATGATGATACCTGGATATAAACAGAGTACTTAGCTGCCTCATTTATGTATTTGTCTGTAGGTCTATTTATACCCCCTTCTACTCCTGTATCCTTTCAGTCTCAAAACTGGCAGTTACATGTATTCCTTTTGATGCCTCAAAAAATCAATAGGCTGGATTCTAAAAGTAGTGGGCATTCCAAGCTGGCAAATAATGTTAAATATATGTACAATGTCATCAAATTCAGAAAGGCAATAGATAATATTTTTTAGCTTAGGTATGTGTGTTAATATGCTTATGTCATAGCAGGTACTGTTCTAACAACTTATTCCATCCTCCTACCAACACTGTAAGTGGATCACACTAGTATCACTATTTCACAAGTGAGAAAAATTAGGCATAAAGAATACAAGTGACTCACCAAAGGCCAAATAGCTATTAAGTGACAGTCTGGGATCCAAATCCACAGATTTCTGTCCAAACGCATCTGTTTTTAACCACTGTGTTAATGTAGGTGCTTACATTTAATCAGTATAAGATTGATATGATGCCTATCTGAAGGTGAGAAGGGGTGCTTGGAAAGGAAATAGCTTTAAATTGGCCCAGCCTGTGTTCCACTACTTCCACTTTGCCTTTCTTTTCAAGATATTAGGTTTATATCATAGGTCTTTGTCTTGTCCTGCCACAACTCCCCTTCTGGTATGAAAGGCACCTGGAGTGATTGCCTGAGTGACTGTCAGAACAGAAAGATTCCTTATTTTCAGATTTTCAAAGCTCAGCTAAACAATAAAAGTATTTTAAACTGTATCAGCTTTCCGTTAGTGCTGCCACAGTAGAAGAACCACTTGTGTGTTGGCTGTCTGAATTAATATTTCTTCTTTGAACTGTTTAGAATGTCAGACCCATTAAGAACTAATGTGTTCATTCAGGAAACACAATCAAAATAACTGAACATCTTCTCTAGGTATGAGTGTATTAATTTTTTCTTCTTTACAGAAATGTGGCTGGAAATCACACCCATTCTTCCAAAGAATAAGAAAAAACCAGTTCAAACCTACCACAAAATAATCATTTCAGAAATTTAAAGTTGGGAAATCATAGCATGAGAGCAACAAAGAAATTCAAATTACATTGTTTATCAGCCATCATTTTTCTATTTTTTTTTCTTCCTGCATTGTATTAATATAAAGGAAGAAACACACAGGTCACACCCTACTACAATGGGTATCATTACCACAAAACTTCTATCTAACCTGAAGATAGAAAAAAGTATCATAAATAAGGGTGGCATTTCTGAACTTCAGATTCAATGACAGTAAATAAGGAGTATGGAGAATTTCTTAAAGTCTGTGGTAAATTGATTTTAATTAAACATTAGCCATGTGCTCAGTTGGCTATAGGAGTTGACCATGGTGGTACAAATTCAAATATGACTTGACTGATACCTTGAACACTGATGACACAAATCTAATCATTATGGGCTCCAGCATGTGACCAGTGCCTTAAATCTTATTTTATTTAATTAAACAATAGCACTGTGCCTAACCTGCAGTGTGTGAATTTTAAAAACCTTGACCTCATCTCTACAGCTAGGAAGTTGCAGAACCAAGATCCAAGTACAGACATAAGCATGCCTGTTGAGAAATGTCATGCAGGCCCATGGAGCTCACTGAGAAGGGAGTAAGTTACTTCAGTAAGTTAGCTCCACTCTGACTGTGTGAGCCAGGGAAGAACAGTGGTTCACAATACCTGGGCCAATTCAAGGCTGGTCACTCTAGCTTTGTAAAGTGCAGAGCCCCACTCCTGAGGGTGCTGAACTTGCCAAAAATTGAGGTCATGTTCTTTGCCCTTCATGCTCGACCTTCAAGGTTCTCCAGTAGACAACTCAACGCCAAGGTCCCAGAAGCTATAGAGCCATTGCACCAGGAAGATTATGTCTACAGCTCACTTGTTTACTTACTTTTATTGTCTCCCTTTTATATCCACTGGATTTCATAAATCTCTTATTCTGTTTTAGCATTATTTTATTACATAGCATATATTAAAATTTGTGTTGGTGTTTATTTTTCTAAGACAACCTGGGTTTGAAACTCTACTCTGCCATTTACTAGCCATTGATATTGGGAACATCACACATGTCACATGCAGGGACACACAAGTACCCTTTGTACTAAGTTTCTTTAGCAACTAAATTAGTATAATAATTCTTTCTTTCATTGAGCTGTGAGGATTAAATGATAAAATGAAGGTAAGACCTGGTATATAGTAAATCCTAAACAAATGCTAGCTATTATTTCTGAATTTCCTTAATTTTTTAGTTTTATCTAAATTTGATGGAAGGCAGATTAAGATAAATGCTATAATGCATATCCACATATTAATCTGTATACAGTTTCAAAAAAGAAAAGAATGTTCCCTTGATAACTATATGACGGGGATGGATTCCCTCAGTGATGTATGTGTTCACTTGGAGGGGTCCCAATGCCATCAAGAAGGGGCTGCTCACCAGCTTAACAGAGTATAACAACCTAAGCTTGAAAGGTTTTGCCTTATTGCACTTATTCTTTGCAAATAGAGTCTCTTTTTGGCTAGTTTGCCACCATCCACTAGTGAGCAGAGGATTAAGCTAAGATCCTTCAGTGATTGTTGTTCACCATATAGATGGTCTGCTTCTGACTACTGCAACAATCTTTTGTCCAATCAAATATTCCCAGGGCAGTAGAACAGGTTTAACCCATTATAGGGAAAAGCACAACATATATACATTTATAAAGAAATGCAAGCACGGATACGCATGTGCACACACACGCAGAGGCCATTTTCTTCGTTAGGGAGCTGTTCAACTGGCAGGAGCTTTGAGGTTTGTAGTTATTTGAGAAGGAAGTGAGATCAAGTCTTGAAGTACAGGTAGCAATTCAATAGATGGTTATGAGAGGGGAAGGCATTCAGGTAAGTTCTGGGAGCTTGTTCCCAGGCAACATGTAGTATGGATAGAAATAAATATATCCAAACTCATTTTATCTCTTATGTTTTATCTTTACTTTAAAAGCTATTTGAAAGCATTTGATTGCTTTAGCAGAAAAAATACCCCAACATGTGAAATAGAGCTAATTTCTTTTCTTTTTTTTTTTTTTTTTTAGATGTTGGGGATAGGAGTTTATTAATTAACGCTGAAGATGAGCAGCAGAATGACCAGGGATGGAACCAGTTCCAGCTTAGCGGTCACCACCCAGAGAGCAGCCCAGACTTTGCAGCTGAGACCAGTGAGGGACCAGAGGTCACTGAACAAATTTAAGGACCCATCTCCCTCCCCCCATCATGAACACACAGAAGGACAATATGTAGTTAGGAGATCTACCATTATGATCACCTAGGCTTCTGAAGTGTTTTCCACACTACAACTGGTAACACATTGCCCTTGCAAGGTAAGAGCACATACTTTCTGACTTTTCCTCACAAGAACACAAATGGCCACTGCTTTTAGGGGTGATATGCCAAGATAATTCAAAGTGGAAAATGTTTTTTTTTTGGTTTGGTTTGGTTTTTTTCCTACTTGACCTGTTGATAGCTGTTGGACACTTTACTCCTTTAATCAATTTTTTTTTTCAACATGATCAGCACAGGAGACCCACGTCTAAGTGCTTAAGAAGCTCCAGTGTAGATTGACGTGCTGATCCCTCTAAATCCTGGGGAAATCAATATAGTAAAGACCTTGAGGTGCTAGGTATCTTTTCTTAAGGCTATGATCGGGAAGAGGCTTTCCACAAACTACCTTCGCATTCTCACTCTCTTCACTTTCAACTTCTCACCACTGATTATAAAAATGCTGGGTCTGTCTCTAAATAGAGCCTCCATTGCTATGGTATGTGTAACTTACCACTTATGCCCAATCACCATGCAGCACAAAAACAATTATATGCATCTTTAAATATATGCTTGATTAACTTTCCTATATATTTTAATTAACTAATTTATTTTTGGCTGTGTTGGGTCTTCGTTTCTGTGCGAGGGCTTTCTCTAGTTGTGGCAAGTGGGGGCCACTCTTCATCGCGGTGCGTGGGCCTCTCACTGTCGCAGCCTCTCTTGTTGTGGAGCGCAGGCTCCAGACGCACAGGCTCAGTAGTTGTGGCTCACGGGCCTAGTTGCTCCGCGGTGTGTGGGATCCTCCCAGACCAGGGCTCGAACCCGTGTCCCCTGCATTAGCAGGCAGATTCTCAACCACTGCGCCACCAGGGAAGCCCCAGAGCTAATTTCTTAAGATCACAAAAAACATTCAGTAAACTATTGATGAATGGTTTGAAGGCATTAATACAGCTTCTTATATATATGCTTAATATACCCAAAGAGAATAATGTATTCACTGAGACAAGTTGTTCTGATAAAAAAAAAATCCAGTCTTCACTTTCTCAAATGCAAGATCATATTGGTCATTATTTCCATCAGACAATGACTGAAATCCTGTGTGTCTCTCAGGAGTTCCTGACCATTAGGAAATTCTTGAGCAGTGGGAGAGAGATGAGCCTGGAGTGGCCAGCAGCCTGTGGAAACATTTACAAAAGCACTCAGCAGTCCCTAATGGCCTGAAAGCAAATGGATATTCCACTGCAACAATGAAAAGAAACATTTCAATTTGTATGTGTTTGCTTGTGAAACAAATGTTTACAACGGAAAACTCCATTTGGGTTGTTATAACACTGTCAAACAACGTATGTATTTACCGAAGAATCAAGTACAGCTTCTCATTGTAAGTTGCCTCTTTAGGGACAGACTATATCATAAGGATAATGTGCTGGATAACAAAAAGGAAACAGAACTACAAGGTTTTAAGGTAAAAGCAATATGTGAAACACTTACTGGCTCTGCAAAAGTGACTTTCCCAGGAAGTGTGTATGAGTTAGGATAAAAAAACAGCTATAGTAACAAAGAAACTTAGAATATGGTGGCTTAAACAGAATAGAAATTTATTTCCATAATTTTCAAGAATTTAGATGTAGGCAGTCCAGGTTATTGTCAGGGACCAGGTTCCCTCAGCCTTGGCTGCAGCATCCATAGTGTTTGGCTTCCAAAGTGTGGTCCATGATGGCTACTCTGGCTACAGAATTCATGTCTGCTTTCAAGCCAAAAGAAACGGGAGAGGAGTTGAAGGAAGAATTGCTTCTTCTCATTAGAGCAGTGGTTCTCAACTGAGGGTTTGTTTGTCATGATTTGTCAGTGGACGGGGGGAGGGTGTGGAGGCAGTATTGACATCTAGTGGATAGATGCCAGGGATGATGCTAAACATCATACCATGAAGAGGAAAGAACCATAATGATAAATTATCTGGCCTAACATGTCAGTATTGCTGACTTTGAGAAATCCAGCATCAAACTGAAAGCTTCTTATTGACATATATTTGTAAAATGTAGATGCTGGCTGAGGACTGTTTCCATTACATTCCAGCTGCATTCTCAGTGAATTGCCTGGCATAAATGATTATAATTTTGGCAGAGACTGCCACAGGTCCCCAGTGTCTGTTCTTTTTCTTGTATATTAATAGAATTTTAACTTGGGCCAGCTAAAAGTTTTTCAGCTTCTCCCCAATTGTGACTATCAAAAATGTCTCCAAACATTGCCAAATATCCCTAGAGACATTCTACTAAGAAATATTTCTCAGCTGGATGTCCTTGGGCAAGTCGACTAAACCTTTAGAATCTTAGTTTCCTCGAAAGTAATAACATGGATAATATTTTACTCTCTAAATTACTGTGGTAGGTAAAATTTTAAGGTATCCTTCAGGATTCTTGCCCCCTACTATACACACACCTTCTAGATAGTCAGTCAAAAGCTAATCTATGTGCTGATGTTAAAGGACTTGTCAGATGTAATTAAGGTCCAGATCAGTTGACCAAGAAAGAAATGTGCTCCCTGGGCCTGATCTAATCAGGTGAGCATTTAAATGGGATGGGGCTCTTCTTGGCAAAAGAGATTTATTTCAAGTGTGAGTGGGATTCAATGCACTAGAGACTCCATTGCTGGCTTTGAAGATGAAGGGGAGCAGGTATCAAGGAAAATTAGGAATGAGATAGAAGTGGCTCCAGGCTGATGTCCAGCAAGAAAATAGAGACCTTAGTCCTGTAGCAATGAACTCTGCTTCAGTCACATGAGCTGGGAAGAGAACTTTCACTCCAGATGAGAATACAGCCCGTCTGACACCTTTATTTTAGCTTTGTAAGACTCTGATCAGAAAACCCAGATACTCCATGCCTGGACTTCTGAACTACAGAATTGTGAGCTAATAAATGGGCATGCTTTTAAGCTGCTAAGTTTGTGGTAATTTGTTACACAGCAATAGAAATCTAATAGAGTTACTACAAAGATCGTTTGTGGTAATAATAGTTATCCTTTAGCAAGTGCTATTGTGTGCCAGAAAACTAGCTAGACATTTTAAAAGAATTATTTATCTTTTCAATAACTATTGCAAAATAGGCATTATTTCCCCCATTTTGCAGATGCAGAAACTAAGGTCTAGAGAAGTTTCATAATTTGCTTCATACCCCACAGCAAATAACAGTTAAACTGGAATTAGACCCCAGCTACCATGGGCTTTTCTCATTGCCTAACTTTGTTAAGTATAAAGCATTAGAGAGAAAAACGGCATTCTAATTTTATTCATTTTGCTACCTACACACCTTAACCATGGACTAGTGAAATTTTTGAGGGACAGTAAGCACACAAACATCAAAACCTATGCAATTATTCACATGCCGAGGTTTCACCCTGGAGTTCACAATACTGGCCAATCCAAGACAAGTCGTACTTTCCAGCTTGATGGCATCTTTCCTTACTTATTTACTTAGTTGATATCTCTTTTTCCTTTTATTTTGCATGCAGCCAACAGTAGGACCTTTTGAAACACAACTGTTCCCTGTCTTTATTTTTCAAAGGATATTTGAGGGAAGATTTCTGGACTTGCTATATGTCAAGGAAAGAAATGCCAGAAGCCACCTATCTAAATGTTTACCCAAAATAATAGTAATTTTCATATTTGTCACTTATGAACACTTGTTCCAGGCACAGTGCTAAGTGCAGGGCGTTAGATAATCCTCATAGAACCCTGTGATGTAAACATTATTATTATCCTAATCTTATATATGAGGACATACCCTTAGATAAATTTAGCAACTTGCACAAGCAAACTGGCAAGTGGGTAGCAGAGACAAAATCAAAGTCATGATCTGTTAGACTGTGCTTCTTACCCCCCAGTATAAATTGTTTTTAATCATGAAATCTCACAAGGACTCTCCAAATCCACCGTTGGAATGAGTGAGCTTTCTCAGGGTGTCTCCAGGTAAGCCTGGAGCCTCAAAAACTGGTTCCTGCTTTTTACCGTATATGGAATCTGTTTTTATATACCATCTACACACTACTCTTCTGTGTCTGCACTTAATTCTCAACAGGACTCATTTGGAGTGCTGATTATAGTTTATCCTGTGCCATGAGGGAGCCTTATGTCAGGTATGCATCTGATGGTGATAACTTTTGTTGCTTTACCCATGTTCTTTCATCCAAATCCTTAAAGGCTAAGGCACTTCAATACAGCTGGTGAAGATTAGGGTATATTGTAAGGCAGAAGGCTGAAAACAGATTTCTCCATGCCATCTGTAATGGCTATGCAGCTGTAGTGCCCACACACATCTGGAAAGATGCTGTAAAATAAGAGCCTAACATTTGGCAAAGGTAGCAGATGGTCTTGTTATCAAACTGAATAGAGGCAGAGTCAAGTTTAAGACTAGGAAGAGGACAGCCATAATGACAACAAAATGCATAGAAAGGAAGAAGAGCAACTGACATAACACACTGCAAAATAAGAAAACTGTATAGGGAAGATGTGAGAAAGCAGGATGAGAATTTTGGAAAACGTTACATAAAGAGATAGATTAAAAATACCTTGGGGCTTCCCTGGTGGCGCAGTGGTTGGGAGTCCACCTGCCGATGCAGGGGACACGGGTTTGTGCCCCGGTCTGGGAGGATCCCACATGCCGCGGAGCGGCTGGGCCCGTGAGCCATGGCCGCTGAGCCTGCGCGTCCGGAGCCTGTGCTCCGCAACGGGAGAGGCCACAACAGTGAGAGGCCCACGTATAACAA